>NC_034591.1:129730115-129747615 GCF_900095145.1 Mus pahari | reverse complement strand
GGTAGCTTAATCTTAATCCACTGATCAGGGCAAAACCCCTTTGATCTGTCACCTCTGTTACCAGGCCCACCAGCTGGGGCCTGAGACTTTTTAATCCATGAGCCATCCAGTCCCATACATGGTTGCTGTCCAGACCAAGACAGTGGCTTTGTGTGACACTCAGGAGCATTTTGCCTGCTGTTACAGAGGTACAGCATAGTACCTCAGCATAGTGGGGAAGACGAACTTGCCCACCGATGTCCTTGTGACAGAAGTCCTGAAGGCTCAGTGACTCAATAGGCTCGCCAAGCTAACAACAGCAAAAATGTGTGCATAGTAGATTGCTCTGTGGGGCCAACCTACTGCTCCTGCGGTACAGAAAAGAATTTTCCAGAAGCTACTAAGCAGATAGAAGCTATGCCAGGCCCTGCACCTGTCTGCTGCTGGCTCAGCCCAGTCTTCCTGGCCCATTCAGCTCTTAGTTCCCTCTCTTCTTGTGGTATGACAGAGTCTCAGGGTGTTTCTCCTGGTGTGATAGTCTCCTGATCCTTCATCTCCAGAAAGGAAACTAGAAGAGGGTAGTGAGATGGCTCAGTGGTCGGAAGCGTTGACAGCTCTTCCATAGGACCTGGGTTCGGTTCCCAGAACCCCTGTGACTGCTCACAGAGGCCTGTAACTCCAGTTCCAAGGGATCCAACACCCCTTTTGACCTCTATGGGCATCAGATACACACATGGTGCACAAACATACATGTAGGCAAAGCACTCAAGCATATAAAATACAATACATAAATCTAAAAAACATAATTAAGAAGCTAGGATATTAACATTCCAGCACTTTCCAGACACTGTGAGCCAAAGTCACTCCTGACTATGTCCCGCAGGCAGCTTTAGCAGGATCCTGCTCAACATGAAGAGGGCTTACCATGTTTGGTGCTCCAGTTAAGACACACAAAAAAAAAAACGGAACAGCACATTGCTCTGCATGGGCCCTGCTGTAATCCTTAAAGGGCTTGAGGGAGTACTAAGAGGTATTCATGGGAGCCAGACCCCCTGCTAAGCATTAGGCAGCTACAGATCCATTTGATCTCTGCCTCTACCCTGAGCTGGAAACCCATTTGAGGAAAGCTGAGGCACCAAGGTGGATGGGGTGGGGGTGGGGGCTCCTGGCCACTGCCACCACACATGCAGCTGGCTGCCAATCAAGTTGGGCCCTGTCTCTGCTCAGAACCACTTTTGCCTTTCCTTTCTGCCCCATTTCCTCTGAAGCACATGGGTTTGCTCAGAGGAAGAGGGGATGAGAGCTGTGTGGATTCCACTTGCAGCCCACCTTCCTTCACCTCTACAGTGGACTGACCTCCCACTCACCAATCAACTACGGGAAAGTGGAGTCCACAAAAAGTGTGGCAGTGCATTTAAGTTCTCAACAAACCAGTCTTCACAGCAATGATGTCCCCTGAGCTGAGGAAACTGGGCCTTGGCAGTTCAATGGCCAGGACAGAGAAGCTGTTACCATTAAGGCCCTCAAGTGTTGCCAAAGAGCATTCACGAGACTGGCTCGAACCGGCACAGTCCCACACGTGTAAGCTCTGAGACTGCCTGGTCAGTCCCTGGGGTGGGGGCTGGCCGGGCACCTGGTGGCATCCAGTAGCACTCCCTCTGGCCTGGCCTACAGTCTTGGCAAGCCTCCGTGGGTGTGTTTACAGTGAGCAGTTGAGCTGAGCACCCTCTGTGCATCCCGCCCCCACCCGCGTGGGTTGTAACAAGATTGCTGCTTGGCAACATTTTGTTTCAATGAATTGAAGCCAGGGATTAATAGAGTTCGGGAGCTGAGCTGCCTGCTTGGCAGGAGGTGGAAAATAAACAGAGCTTGAAGAAAGTTGATGTGCTGTGCTTGGTAACAGCTTTTAGGAGGAGCGTGCCCAAGTCAGGCTGAGGGTGTGGCTCCAGAATCCCGGGAAGTGTCCTGGGTCCCATCCCTGCTGGATCACACCTCTCAGCGCTGGACTCCTAAACTTGCAGCCAACTTTCTGAAAATGACTCAGCAAAGGGACTGAGACGGTGACGTGACATGGTGGGAGCAGGGTGTCCTATGAGCTCAAAAGACACCCACAGAATACTTGCAGCAATCTCAGCCTTAAACCTCAGGGAAAAGCCCACTATGAAAAAAGGGCCAGGTTTACCTATGTCTGTTAAGACAGTCACCTGGGCTTTACAATATCTGAATTTGTAAACGCACCCACTTGATGTGCGTGGTTTGCAACCCCAGGCCAATGGCACGGGGCTTCCCTGGCCGTTCATGGGTGCAGGCAGAGAGGAAGTCAGCGGACAAGCGGGTTCCCACCTAAAGCTGAACAGGTCACACTTTGGTCTCCAGCGTCAGCTCTCACGCCATGAATAAGTATGCTTCCGGTGGTCTACCCTATGGTGATGGATGGGGTGGCTGCTGTTCTGTGGCTCAGGTGAACAGAAAAGGTATGTGGGAGGTGGGCCGTGTTCATACAGATGTCACTGTCCTTGCTGCTGTGAGCGCAAGGCCCTTGTGTCCATTCCCTATGCCTGTGATAATAAAATATCTGATGCAATTCAGAAAGGCGTGGTGGTTTGAATGAAGAATGGACCTGCGAGGTTCATGTGCTTGAACACTTGGTCCCTGGTTGGAAGAGACATCAGGAAAGGTGACAAGTTTTAGGAGGAGAGCCTTGCTGGAAGAACACTATGCAGGGAGAGCTTTGAGTTTATAGTTTATAGCCTTGTCCCAGTTTGAGTTCTGGGCTTCCTGTGTGCGGTTGAGTTGTGAGTTCTCAGCTTCCTGCTCCTGCCACCATGCCTTACCTTCCATCATGGGCAGCTGGACCACTGGAACTGTAAGTCAAAGTAAACCGTTCCTTGAGTTGTTTGGGTCATGGCATTTTGACACACAACAGGGTGTTACTTTAAATTGGAGAGATGGCTTAGCAGTTAGGAGTGCTTGCTACCTTTGCAAAAGACCTGAGTTTGGCTCCCAGCACCTACACTGCATGCATAGCTCAGAACCTCCTCTAACTCCAGATCTGGGAGATATGGCGCCCTCTCCTGGCCTCTGTGGGCACTGCACTCATGTGCACACTGTCCCTACACTCATACACACAAACAAAAAATTGAAGACAAAAAGAAAAGAAAAGAAACAAAACTCAAATTTTGGCTGAGTGTGATTGCACACTTTTATAATCCCAGCACCAGGGAGGCAGAGGCAGACAGAGTCCTGTGAGTTCAAGGCCATCCAGCCCAGGCTGCATAAAGATCTCAAAAAAAAAAAAAAAAAAAAAAAAAAAACCAACAAAACAAAACAATGAAAGTTTTGCTTAAGTTCACAGCTTCAGAAACTTCAGTGCCTGACTGCTTTATGCCGGTGGTAGCTTACATCATGGAGGGAGGGGGAGGGGCTAAAGGACAAAAGAGGGCTGTTCACCTCATAACCATCAAAGAGATGTTAGGATGAGATCCAAAGCTCCCTTTCCCAGCACATCTGCAATGGCCTGGCTTTTCTTCACCTGACTCCAGCTCCCAAAAGTTTCACCAGGAGGACACGGAGACAAACTTCAACAGTAAATAATGTACATTCAAACAGCAAAAGGTGGCATCAAAGGGGCCTGTGTTTCCCTGAGAACAGTGGTTCAAACTCTTCTGTTCGCAGTAACTTCAGAGGACAGTGCTTCCTTAAATCTGAGGGCTCACACACAGTACCAGGAGAGTTTCCATGGCTACTGTTCTGTTGTTTTGGTTTGGTTGCTTTTCTTTTGGTTTTGTGATGAGGGTTCCCTTCTATAGCTCTGCCTAGTCTATTGGAAACTATTATAGACAAGACTGGCTGCCTACACCACCATACTGGCCTTAAATATTTTTGTGTTTCTAAAGGGAGTTAGGCCAGCTGTGTGGATGCACACCTTTAATCCCAGCGCTTGGGAGGGAGAGGCAGGAAAACCAGGAGGTCAGGGCCAGTCTCTATGACATAGTGTGTCTGAGGCCACTGTGCTATATAATACCCTGGTTGGGGATGTGGAATATCACAAAAGAGTGAGATGGGATTTTTACATTTTGACTGTTACTGAGATGGCTTAATGCCTTCACAAAGGCCATGAAGGGAGGGTGCAGCGTGTCGTCTGTGCCCAGCACTGTCAGTGCCAGCCTCTTGTTCCATGAATGTCTCCTCCACAGCTGTCACAGTCTGAGAGCTTCAGTGGAGCTTTAGACCTGGGACTAGGGTAGGTACCAGATGCCTTCCAGGTCCCCTGGGTGATAGCCACTCCTAACTGCTCTCCTTCAGGAGTTCTGTCCTGCTGTCCAGTGGCGTGGTCACTTCACCCTGGTTTCCTGTGTCCACTCTCTTCCATGCTGATGTAGCTGGGTTCTCCTTTTCTACCTTCTTCCCTCTCATTGTTTTCCATCTTCCTCAGGAAAAAGCCCAAGGCCCATCCTGTGAGGTCCTAGATACAGATTCCTTCCCACTCCTCTATTCTTCATAGATACCACATGCTCTAACTTGGTCACTCAAGTCTTCCAATATACTGCCTGTACACCATCTGCCCCAGGGCCTTTGCACGTGACAAGCCTGCCCCTATCCCCATACCCATTCATCTTACCCCAACACCTTTTCCTGCTCCATCTGTCCATGCTTGAGTCCCACTTTGTCACTCTGCTGATGTTAATCCCCCCCCAAGAAAAAGTGGGTCCCCAATGCAGCTTCTATTGCACCTTCCCCTTATGTGACCTATACCTGGTGATCTCTCTCACTTATCTGAGTGACTGCTAAATGGACACCGAAGCACAAGGAAGCTCTGTAAAGCCAGACTCTGGAGCCATGGAACACCACTGTGTCCCCAGAGTGGGCCCAGCACATTGGAGGAACCCAACAAACACTTCACAGCTGAAAAGATGCTCGCCCCGGCTGCACCCTGGGGAGAATCCCAATGAGTAATGCCTCCCACACTGCAGTTGACAGGACATATGTACTGACCCTGTCACAACCTTGTAGGTTGTCACAAAAGCGAAGTTTCACCTTTTGGAACCTACGAGACTTGGAGAAACAGTGCGCACAGCCAGCTAGATTGGAGCTGAACTGGAACCCTGACTTGACTGATCCAGAGCCTGGGCTCCAGACTCCCCCCCCCCCGCCTCTGCCTTGTGCTCTCATTCTGTCTGTCAACTCCACTCTGCTGTATACAGTAAGGAGGCGCTGCAGCTAGGGTCCGAGGAGCATCAGGCTTCATTGCTCTCCCTGCCTCTTTTCCTTTATATAAACTATGTCTGAAGCGGAGTTAGCTGGAGCCCAAGCTGGGCTGTCTCCAGGAACACTGCACACCCCATCGAAAGGGGGTTCTCTGCGAACAGCAGCCAGTCTTCTGGTCCAGCATAATTGCCAGGGTAGCGTTGGCATCTCTCAGCCACACAACACTGAAATACTGAAATTTATTTGACCCACTCTCTTTTATTAGACATGGGGAAACTAGTCATGAGGCCCATCACTACGTCAGAGAATGAGTATCAAATGAAGCAGAAGGAAAAACCAAGGCTTTGGGCTCTCAGGCTATAACATCCATCCTGGGAGCCTCATGGCTCCCTAGTGAATGGGGTATGGGAAGATGCTGTGTCTGCCAGGGGACCAGAAATGTCACCACAAATTCTCTGGTCTCAGAGAACTTCCTTCTAGTTCTGTACAGAGTGGAAACATTGGTGGGTAGGTGAAGTGGGGCAAGTAGTCCTAAGTGATCAGAGATGTGATTATTCATTCATAGATCCACTCATCCATCCATCATCTGTTCATCCCCTTCTCTCTCCACCTGTGTCTCCATCTACCATCCATCCTAATTTAATCATCCACCTATTACCTGTTGATCCTCCCATCCACTCATCCATCCATCATCTGTTCATCCCCTTCTCTCTCCACCTGTGTCTCCATCTACCATCCATCCTAATTTAATCATCCACCTATTACCTGTTGATCCTCCCATCCACTCATCCATCCATCATCTGTTCATCCCCTTCTCTCTCCACCTGTGTCTCCATCTACCATCCATCCTAATTTAATCATCCACCTATTACCTGTTGATCCTCCCATCCACTCATCCATCCATCATGTGTCTATCTATCCACTCACCCACTCATTCATCCATCTGTCTATCCATTCATCTTTCCAACCATTCATCAATTCACTTGTCCATCCATCCACTTATTCACCCACCACTCATTCATTCATCCATCCACTCATTGATTCATTCATCTATCCACTCATTCATCCATTCATCCATCCATTATCCATCTATCCATTTTTCATCCTTCCATCTACCCATCCGTTCATCTATTCACTCATCCATCCATTCATCTACCCATCTGTCTCCTTCACTGTCTTTATATTTCCCCATTCACTCATCCATCTATCCACCCACCTGCCCCCTTTTCTCTCTGCTGTTTATCTGTCTTCCATCCATGTGTTCGGCCATGCCCTTTTGTGGTTGTCCCCGAGTGCTGACTCTGCTGTGACTGGCTTCCTGGGAGCTGAGCAGGCTCATTTCCTTGGAGCTTGCAGGACCCTGGTGGCACAGGGCCAGACGCCTGCATATCCTCTGTGCTGAGGGGTTACACTAACAGAGGGCTCTGCTCTTGTCCTCACAAAAAAGGAGGCAGACACCATCCCTGAGGGCTTTGTCCCAGCTCTTACTGTGAACACTGCTGCTGTGACTGTCAAGGGTCCTGATACCAGCATGGACATTTAGTGTGCCTGTGTGAGCTGTGGCAGGTTCCTGAGCCCAGTCTTTACATCCCTCCCTCTCTAGCAGCCAATCAGAGTGCCAACACTGAAACTCCTGCCTGGTTTTATTCAGATGAGCTTAGCTCCTTGTCGTCGTCATCACTGTTACCAAAACAATTTTATTTTAATAAAATTGCTTCCATAAATGGACAGAGCAGCAATCATCAATAGAAAACAGCAATTAAGAAATTTGAAGCGGGGCCTCTAACCTCAGAGTTTGGGACGTAGATCAAGAGTTAAAGATTCTCTGCTACAAGTGGGTTAGAGGCCCTGACTGAAAAACAAATGACTGAAGAAGGCTTAAATTCTGGGTGAACAGTGTGTCCTGTATGGTTAGGCCACACTGCCTACTTCAGAGGTCTCTCCAAGGAGCTGGCAAGTGCACTGCCCACTGAGATAACACTTTCTTTCTTTCTTTCTTTCTTTCTTTCTTTCTTTCTTTCTTTCTTTCTTTCTTTCTTCCTTTCTTTCTTTCTTTTTTTTTTTTTTACACTCCTGTAGTAAACCACCTGTCACTAGTGGAGATGGGTCACCACTAAAGGTCCCTGGGTGACATGGGCCACTCCTAGGGGGAGCCCTTAGCACTACCCTAACCATGTCTTCAGACCCCTGTGGATACCCTTGAGCTGGTCCCCCTGAGACCTCCAAGAACCTGAGGTCAGGAAGTGGAATAGATTCTGTAACTCAACCTGGTGGGTGTGCATCGGGCCCTGACCTCTGAGGAAAACCAATACAGAAAGCGGAACCCAAGCCTCGAGGGTGTCGGGTGTAGCCCTTTCTCCCAAAGACCTTGACCCTGGCCATAACAACCCTAATCCCTAAAGCTCATGAGAATATCAGGTCCCCAGATTTGGCCTTCTGAATGCCTCATGGTACACCTAACTCTAAACAGAGAGTGGCGTCTTGCTCAGCCCTGCTACTGCCCAGTGACCCATGCAGACCCCTCCTCCTCTGGTAACAAAAGTCTGAAAAACCAGAAGCCCCAGGCCTGGGCTGGGCTGGGCTCCAGCACCCCTGCATGTCCTTTCACCCTCCTCTGGGGCAGTAAAGCTAGAATCAATTGTGTTCCTTATCTGAAAAAAAAAAAAAAATAAAGTCTCGTGATGGGCTTGGATTTCAAAAGGGAATTTGGGGTCTGAGAGCTGCCACTCACCGGCTCTGGTCAGACACAAAGAGGCCTACTTTCTCCTGGGCCTTGGCTCCTGCCAGGTGCCAGCTGTGAGGAGGGTTGTCCCTGCTTAGTCCCCACCCCAGTTAAAACAAACCAGCCAGGGAAGGTGGGGCAGACGGGCAAAGGCTAACAGCTGTGGCATGGTACATATCTCAGTTCATTCTCCATCCATCCAGTCAGGGCTGATGTCCGACATGCGAGTCCAGGAGAGCTCACCATGGCCCTCGACACACATTCTAATCATGTTGAAGTGGTGTCCTCGCCCCTACCTCCCCGCCAGAAGTGGGAGCGTGTGGCTTGCTCTGTAGAGAAAACATACGTGCTAGTGCAATGTAAGGATTTGGGGGATGGAGAGCGTGGGATCAGGGAAGGGGAAATCCTCACAGCTTGGCCAGAAATGAAACAGGAACATTATGAAGAGGTTACCCAGGGAGGTAAAATTCCACACCCCAGATTCTTATTGGCAGAATGGGCAAGGCGCCTGAGACATCAGTGGAGCCGCCGCTCCTCCGAGCGCATCCTGAGGAATGCTAGGTGACTCCAGGAGAGATCCTGAGATCAATAGGGATGGGAAAGGCTGAGCCGGTCTAAGCAAGGCCGATGTCCAGGGCTTGTCTCATAAAATCAACAAAAGGGGCTCAGAGGCCCAGCACCAGACAGTCCTTCGGAAACTTCCACCTGTGGCGTCAGACTTAGAGAGTGCAAAAGATTGGCATTCTCCAAAGCTCATTCTGGCAGCTTGAATGTAGCCCAAACCCCAGCTCACCAACAGGAACACTCAAGCCAGAAGCAGGGTGCCATCTTCCCAGAATCCTAATAAAACCAGAGGGCAGCCCTGAGATGAGAACTCAGGGCTCCTGGACACAGGCTGTTGGGGGGATGTGGGTTGGGTCTTTGGTGCTATTCGCATGTGGAGAAATGGGACTCACATGGTCTGAAACAATCCTGAAGAAGGCAAGAGTCCTGCTGAAGATCCAGTGGATATGAGCCAACAACCCATGATTTGATGGACCACCCAGAAGAAAGCCAGGTGCATGCTGGAATCTCATTGCTTCTCTGTCTGCCCAGAGGAGACCTCATAATTCCCCCAAGATTAGTCCCTGTGGACTTATAGAGGGAATATCCCCAGACCCCCTCTTCCAGGAAGCCTCCTGATTGGCAGCACACAGACTTTCTACCTCACCTACCCAGGAACCCAAGGTGGTTATACTCCAGCAGCTTTTGTCTTTGTCCCACTCTTCCTTACAGGCTTTTTGTTTAGCCCCTGTGTGATCCCCTGTAGTTGCTACAGAAACTCATGAATGCCTTCCATGCAGCCCTGGTCTGCCAGCCCCCCAGACTTAGCTGCAGCATCTCTGCCCCCAGTGCATGGAGGAGAAACCTGTGCCTGGAGAGAGGAAGCTCACTTAGGAACAAGGCCAGTGAAGGATGGTGCCAGGCCCCCAGTCTTGCCCGGTTCTCTCTTCCTGGTGACTTGTGATGTTGGTCCCCTGCATTCTGGCTGACACAGGGCCTTGCTTCTCCACAGCACTGATTCTGCTGGGTCAAGGCTGGGGTCAAGGCCTGAGCTGCAACTGTGCTCCAAGACTGCTGACCCCCTCAGCTGGTTGACTGTAAGAGGATCGGGCTGATCGGGGTTCACCTGCAGTTCAGAAGGACATTGGGTACGAGCTGACTGACAGTTGTGACAACCTCTGGCTCCATTCCTACTACCCCTTGCTGGGACCTAGCTCCCTTCCTTCCTCAGGTCATTCCCTGGGTCATTCCAGAATCCTCCATGCTAGAAGGAGGGGGAGCAGCTCCCTCCCAGCCTTTGTCATTCACTCTTCATGGACAGAAAAATGTGGTTCGTAGTCATGGTCAGCAAGGACAAAACCTTAGCTGAGATGACACCCAAGAACTGCCCTCCTGGGCCGAGGGACAGGGTCTCCTTTCCTTCATAATGAAAAATTCACCAGCCAAGGTAGACAACTCATCAATCTTTCATCTCGGTCCTCGCTGGGGGAGATGGGGCACCACAGAGACCAGAACCAGCTGCCTACAGCCTGGGGACAACACTCTTATTGTCCCTACGAGCTCAGGACCTTGGGTGGAAGTGAAGCCAGTGGGACTTCCTAGAAAGGGTACTCGGCAGGATGAGCGGCCAGTTCCACACTTTCTGCTGGCTCTAGGAGTGGCTCAAAAAAGGAACACATGGATAGAATATTACTCAGCCATAAAAAAGAGTGAGCTTCCCATCACTGATGGCGACATGGATGCAACAGGAGAACATTAGGTTGGGTGAAATAAATCACTCACGGAGAGACAGATACTGTTTGTTCTTAGCTTTTAAAAGTTGATCCAGCAGAATAGAATGGGGCAGTAGTTACCATAGCCTAGGGAGGGTGGGGGAAGGAGACAGGATCTTCATGAACAAAGGGTACCAGTGTGTAGGAGCATCTCCCAGTGCCTACAGAGAGCTAGCTGACTGACAACCACACAGTATGTATTTTGATCTATCACAGAGGATGGTGAATGTTTTTAACACAGAAGTGATGAATGCCTACGTTGATGGGCACGGCAGGGACCCCATCAGATCAACATACGTGATCTTCATGTATCAGAGCCCTCACACTGTACCCCATGAATCTCTAGTCTGCCTGTAGAGAGCAAGTGTCAGGATTTGTGATGCATCTGTATAGCACTTCTGTGTGTGGATCTCAGTTGGGCACCACACGGAAGGATCCCTCCTGCCACCCCCTGCGCAAGACAGGCTTGGCACCACCCAGCTGCCTGCTAGCTATGCTGTGTCTCTGCTGCCGCAGGGCTAACCTTCCCTTTCTACACACACTCCACAGCTCTGCTGGAACTCCCCACTCTGTATTCTGAGATCAGCAGTACTTGCCTGAGGCTCAGCCTAGCAGTTGAGGGGCAGCTTTGCTGGGGCAATGGCTTTGGAGCAATGAAAGCCAGTCCCCACCTCCCAGTAGGGAGGGACAGCCTGCAGGTAAACAGACCCTTGGCGCTGCCATTTCTGGCCACCACAATCCTTGCTCTTGTCCTCAGTTTCCCCAGCTGTGTAAGCTGTGTAGTGCTTGGGAAACGCTAAGCTTTCCTCTGGTGTTGGGTTCTAGAGTCAGGTGGTCACTGGTTGTCTACTCGTCTTTAGCTCAGAAGAGACCTAAGAAGGGTGTTTGGACTGCCTGCTCTGGCCTGTGACTGCCCCACCCACCAGAGGCCATATGTTCCCGTGACTCTGTATCTAGTTCTCTGTGAATCTGGGCCAGGTTGCTTTTCCAGGAAAGGAATAGCCTGGCTCAGGTCTGAGAGGAGCAAGAAGGGGCGCCATGGCAGAGAACAGGCAGGCAGTGGGGTAGTGAGGAAGATTGGAGGGCAGACTCTGGGTGAGGAGGAGTGAAGAACAGATCCAGTGATGCAGGCTGAGGCCACCGAGCAGAGCCAAGAGGGTCAAAGTGCCCAGCGCTGATACACAGTTACAGGGCAGAACCCAGCTTCGGGGACTGTAGGGTCTGGCTACTCCGTGCTTGTTCCCTGAAAGGCGTGGAGAGAGTAGGGTATGTGTGGAGCAGGGATGCAGGGGGATGGGGGCATAAGGACAGATGTCTGGTATTCGCCTCTCAGCATCTGCTCTGTGCCCTCCTTCAGTCTTGTCATGTGCCCAGAAGTGTCCTGAGCTGGCCGCTTTATAGACTCTGTTCCTGTTCATCTTCCTGCTAGGTCTGGCTGACGGAAAGTTCTAGAAAGATTAGAGTAAGGATATGGGTAGAGAGACACTAAAGTCTACAGTCTACTCCTTCCTGGGGATCACCTGGAACCTGACGCTTGTGCGACAACAGGTGTCCTTCCCATGCCTCAGTGTGGAACCCTCCTCCCACCCCATCCAAACCAGCGCCACCAGAAAAGGAGTCCCCAACCTATGCTGTTGTGTGACCTCCTGCCTACATCCGTGCCTACAGCTCCTCTAACCAGCTCTCCCTAGATGGCATGGAGGCCCTGGGATCCTAATTGGCTCAGTCCCTCGGCCCTCAGAGTAGGCTACATGCATCAGGTCACTGTCCCTTCCCACCCTTCACCTCCCAAGGGACAGGTCCGGCCCTCTGCATCCTGAAATCGGAGTTACCAGGTCTAGCTAGCTCTCTCTCCCCAAGCACATGGTCAAAGGAGAGAGCCAGCTCCTGCAGGCTGTCTTCTGACCTCTAATTGGGGACAGTGGCACGTGTGATCCCCATAACTACATCATTGCCCTGGTTGGATATTTCCTAACTTGACACAAGCTAGAGTCATCTGCAAAAAGGAACCTCAGTTGAGGAAAATACCTCCCCTGTCAGATTTGTGTTTTATTGATTAATGACTGATATAGGTGTCCCAGCCCACTCTGGGTGGTGTCACCCCCTAGGCAAGGGGGTCAGGGCTGCATAAGCAGGCTGAGCAAGTCATGAGGAACAAGCCAGTCAGCAGCACCCCTCCATGGCCTCTGCTTTACTTCCTGCCTCCAGGCTCCTTCCTCGACTCCCTGCTTAGATTACCTTTGGTGATAAAGTGTGACCTAAGAGCTGTGAGCTGAAAGAAACCCTTTCCTCCCCAAGTTGCTTTTGGTCATGATGTTTTATACAGTAATAGAAGCCCTATTAAGACAATCATAAACATCCATGAAATAAATAGTGAATTTTTAAATTTAAAATTAAATCCGAACCCCTGGCTGCCAAGCTCCCTGATATGCTTTTCTGGCTCTGTCTTCCTGCAGGGTCTGCCACCCGCGGAGTGTGGACTGACAGCAGTCGAGGGGACAGGTGAGTGTGAGCGGCTTGCACCCGCGTGCACATGCCAGTTCTGATGACAGCCTCGGTTGGGAATTGCAAACCCGTGTGTGTGTGTGTGTGTGTGTGTGTGTGTGTGTGTGTGTGTAGCCTAGACTTGCCCCTGGATATCCCACTCCTCCCCCCCCCCAGCCCCTGTGCAGAGAGAGGGAACCTGCAAAGGGGGTGTGAAAGCTACAGTTTGGACTGATTTCCTGACTCACCTACTTGGCTGGAGTTCTGGGGGCCCTGGGCAGTGTCTCTCAAGGGACAATATGAGTGTGTGGTCATCTTATCAGTCGTTCACACTGCAGTGTCTTTTCACTATATCAGGTTCATCTCATTGTCTTCGAATTGAGGTCAGCACTCCAAGGGGCTTTTTTAAAGTAAGGGGTTGGGGCTCAGGAACTTGAGAAAGCAACGCACTGTGCATGGAACTTGCTCAACGAGGACTTGGAAGCTGACTGATAAGAATCCCCAGAGCCCACTGACTGCTCTGGGCTAGGTTTGTTTGTTTGTTTGTTTGTTTGTTTGTTGTCTCTGTCCTGTATAGAATGAGAACTCTGTGGGCTAGCCTGAGCCACTTACCTCGGTGAAAGGTGTCTGAGGCTCCAAGGGAGTTGTTTTCTAGCAAGGGTTTACAAACATAGTGTCTGTGCCTGGAGGTCGCCTTGGGAGTTTAGCTGTCTCTCCCTTACCTGGCAGATGTGCATGGAGCCGGCTCTCATCCGAGAGGGAAGGGGTGGTGGCTGGAGGGTGTTTGATAGGAGGACAGCCTTGCCCTGCTGCTAACTAGCGGGGTCCAAATCGGTCCTCTGTGTCACCCTCCATGGGAAATGGGAAGAAGCCTAGAGGCTTTCATCCAATCATCTATGGGGTAGCTGTGACCATTCTTAGACATGGCAGTATGGGCAAGGGTGGCTTCTGTGCACTCTGATTCAGGTAATTGACACAAGTGAGACCTGTGTTTCTTTTCAAATACCATCTACACCAGTCTACACAGTGGGCACTATTTGCCGTAGAAATGGCCTGACTAGATTGGCACCAGCAGGGCCCAGGGCTTTGGGACCTGGGCTCTGTAGCTCTGGCAGGTGAGAGTGGGGGAGCTGGGCATCCTGCTCTGATTTGGTGGTCACCGGAGCAGGTCAGGATTGCTCTCTGGGCACTGAAAGGACCTCGTTTGGCACTTGGGCTTCTATCCAAGGACAAGGCATGCATCTAACTAAGGGGAGCCGGGTTTGCTGGCTTCTTCCCTTGAGAGTGTGAAGGTCTCTCATTAGCTCAACCTGAGAACAAGGAAGGAGGAGACAGAGGCACAGACCCAAGGTCAGGCTACAGCAAGGAGGAAGGATTGGACCCCGGGCACACATCATCATCCTCCCTGGACTTCTCAACAGGAGTATGCAGTGGGGTGTTTTGTTTCTCTCCTGCATTGTCTACGTGACATGTCTAGTCAGTTCACCCTCCTCTGGCTGTCACATAGCTGTCCCCACAGTAGTGGAGTTATCAGAGTCTTGAGTGTTTGCAACCCAGATGAGCAAATGGCAGGTGGGCACGGTGGCCATCACACGTCCCTCCTAGAGAGGCTGGGCTTCTCTGGCTCAGCCTCCACAGACACAGGCAGTCCTCATTCTCCAGCCTCCCAGACCCGAGCCTTGTCATGCTTGTGATTAGAAGGCAGAACAGCCACCATGATGGTATGAGAGGCTCCGAGAGGTGTTCTGCTCAGAGCCTGGGGCTGGGCCAGAGACCAGTACACATGGATCCTGCCCCAGAGGGTTGTGGGTAAAGTGTGAGCCCATGGTCTTTCCAGCTAGCAGAGCCAAATAGCAGACACTCAGACTGCTCCCCTTTCCATCCACAAAAAGGCTCCCCACCCCACATCCATAAAATAGCCCTTCCTTTCTGTCCCATCAACTCTTGTCCTCTTCTGTCCCCTTCCTGAGGTTCTTACTTAAAAGGCACCTTCATTTCAGTCAGTGATTGGGAGCCCCTTTCTGGTGCTGACAGTGGGTGTGGATGATCCGGGTTTCTCTTCCTGTTCCCTTTATCTTGCGAAAACGTTTTATATTATGTCACAGACACTGGGAAATAGTCACACCCTCGACCGGCAAAACACCATAATGACTAGAATGTCAGTAACCCCTAACTAGTAAACCCACTTCCAGGAAGCCCGCCCCAAGGAAGCTGCCTGAGATGCGTACAAAGATGCATTCAGGAGGGTGTTTATCGGGGCGTGTTTATATTAGCTAAAAATAGAAACAAGTTCATGCCCAAGTGGGGCAGATTGTAGCCACCTGCAGATATGGAAGAATCTGGAAGGCAGCCATTGGAAAACTGCTTGAGAAGAAACTTTAATAACATAGGGAACACCTTCATATTTCAGAGTTAAGGGGAAAGGCAGTTTGCCAAAATGATGTTTTTGTAAATATATGGGAAGAACACATAGGTTAGAAAGAAGAGCCAAGGAGGAGGGAGGGTCAGAGGGAGGGTAAGGGAGGGTAAGGGAGGGGAGGGAGAGGAACTGAGGAAAGCCATAGACAACTTTTAAGGGGGGCTGGGGGGCTTGTTTCCTTTGTTGTACTTCTCCTCCGTGGTCCTTCATTTTTCCATGGTGACTTGTCCAGCATGTATACTCAGAACAGTTACAGTTCAGCCGTGTATCTGCCCCACCTATAGGAGCCAGTGGATACTTTACAATCCCATGTATGAAATAAAGTGTTAGGCTGATACTTGCTCTTTTAAAGTGTTTATTTTCTTAAAACCTTTTTTAAAACGAGAAGATGTGTTTCTTTTTACTTCATGTATATGAGTGTTTTGCCTTCGTGCATAGCTGTGTACCTCATGTGTGCAATGCCCACAGACACCACAAGAAGACATAAGATACCCTGAAGCTGGAGTTTCACTGTTGTGAGCTGCTATGTGGGTGCTGGGCACAGAGCCCAGGTCCTCCAGAAGAGCAGGAGGCTAGGTGCTCTTCTTACCCACTGAGAACATCATCCCTCTAGCCAACCCACCCCAAAGCCAGCCCACTCCTGTGGTCTCCATGCCAACTCCCGGAGCTGTGGCTCTGAGGGCACAGGCCTGGTGATTGAGTCTGCTGGGCTCTACCAGGGAGGGAAGGTACAGCTCCAGTCGCAGGAGGAGTTTATTTTCTTGTAATCCCAGAGACTGGAGTCCAAGTACAAGGTGTGGCAAGTTGGTTTCTTCTGAAGACTCTGTATTGCTGCCCTCCCTGGGGTCTTTCTTGGTGATATTGGTATCTTGCTTTCTTCTTGTAAGGACCAAATGGGATGAGGGTCGACACTCACCACCTCATTTTAATTCAGAACCCTCTGTCTCTCAATAAGATGATTTACAATGGGTTCCCTCCTGATTGACTCACCGACTGATGGAAATATCGATGCTGAGAATTCACCAGCGCACCTCACCCACTGAGCATCCTAGCTTGCAGCACAGCATACGTACATGCTCATGGAGGATCATGGCTCCTGCACTGGTCTCGGGGTACTGTGACTGAGAGCCCTGCCCAGCATGAGATGAGAGACTGTGCCGTCCAGGGGTAGCTCAGGAACAGCTCCAAGTTCAAAACCAGAAGCACAGTGAAGAGGGAAATCTAATTTAATTTTTATCTTAGGTGAGAGACCTCCTACACCCTAGTGAGTTCTGGGAGAAGAGACTTGGGGCTTCAGCAAGTAAACCAAGGGGAAGCATTCAGTCTATAGCACAGGTGGCCTGTCCTGGTGACTGTAGCCACTTATTTGGCAAAGCCACGCTGAGTTTGAAGCAAGGGCAGGAGGAAGCTGAGTGTGGATTGAGGGTCATTCCTTGTCCACTCCAAGACTTTTGTGATGTATGGCAGGGGCCCCCAGCTAACTTTGAACCGGGCTGACCTCAACCTATCTAGCAAGGCCAGAGGCAGCAACATGACCAACTGCCCCCAACTAAGCCTATCACCAGAGGAGGGCATCTGAGTGGCTCAATAAAATCACTCACCATGTACACTCACTGTTACAAAATTCGGAAGTGCTTAGAGGTCAGAAGCATTGATATCAAAGACATTAAGCAGGCACAGCAGGCGCTAAATATTAAAAAAAAAAAAAAACAGACCTTATAAGGAGTTTTTTCCATGTCAACTCAAAAGTGATTTTGATTTTAAAAATAATGGCAGAAAGAAGGAACAGGCCAGTCATATTCTTTGTTGCTGTAGCAACATATCTAAGGCTGTACACTTTATAAAGAAAAAAGGTATTTTCAAACCTTCCAGTTAATAGTGACCTTTTGATCCTGCAGTTAGAATAGCGGTGGCAGTTGACTGACTCCACCTCAGATCCCTCAGTGGCTTTCACAGGGGTGACTGTGTGGCTTACTGCTGCGGCTTCAGAGTGTCACCTAGTCACAAAGCATCCTTTGCCTTAGCCCAGAGTTCTAGAAACTGCCCAGTCCTTCTGTGATTATTTCCACATCTGTGTGAATAAATCTTTATTTAAAGGTGTTTGGAAAGCAAAGTGTTGCGCTATACATGTATCTGCGTAACAGGTCATTCATGAGTCACCTTTGCTACATGCTTTTAGGAAGGACATTGATTGGTCTAAGCTTGACACCCTGAGTCATGTGGTAAACACAGAGGTGATAAGGCAGATGCGGCCCCCAAGGAGGTCCATGTTCTTAGGGCATGGGCTCCTTCCTTCCTTCCTTCCTTCCTTCCTTCCTTCCTTCCTTCCTTCCTTCCTTCCTTCCTCCCTCCCTCCCTCCCTCCCTTCCTTCC
>NC_034591.1:129699778-129730084 GCF_900095145.1 Mus pahari | reverse complement strand
TGTTCTTAGGGCATGGGCTCCTTCCTTCCTTCCTCCCTCCCTCCCTCCCTCCCTTCCTTCCTTCCTTCCTTCCTTCCTTCCTTCCTTCCTATCTCTCTTTCTTAACATGATGATGATATTTTATTACTTACAGAAGAAAGAAAGTCATAAATCAAAGAATCAAAGTGTCTACAGGATGCATTGATGGGGACCACGGGTGTGTTGCAGCAAGCAGGGCAATGTCTGCTACAGCTGGCTGATGCTGTCTTGATGGTAGTTTTGGATTGGTAGAAGTAATGGTCAGCTACGAATACATGGTAAGATTTTGGAAGTCACTAGGTCGTAAGGTCAGACAGAGGTTTGGGCAGCAAATGGCTTTCAAATCAAACTAAAAATAGCCCAAGATAACTTAGCTCTGGTATGAAACCTTTTATTAATTTATTTATTTACTTTACATCCATACTGCAGTTCCCCCTCCTTTCTCTCTCCCAGTCCTTCCCCCTCACCTCACCTCCACCGTCCACTCTTCCTCCTCTTCTCTTCAGAGAAGAGGAGGCCTCCCATGGATACCAGCCAGCCTTGGCATATCAAGTTGCAGTAGGACTGGGCACACAAATCTCCTATTGAGGCTAGGCAAGGCAGCCCAGATAGGGGAAAGGGATCCAGCCAGAGGCAGGCAGTGTAGTCAGAGATGGCCCCTGCCCCCACTGTTAGCAATCCTACATGAAGACCAAGCTACACAGCTGTTACATATAGGCAGAGAGTCAAGGCCTGTCCCACGCATGCTCTCTGGTTGGTGGTTTAGTCTCTGTGAGGTCCTATGGACCCAGGTTAGTTGATTCTGTAGATTTCCTTGTGGTTCCTTGACCCCTCTAGCTCCTACCATCCTCTCCCTCCCCCCTTTCCTCGGCAGAATTTTCCAAGCTCCACCTAATATTTGGCTATGGGTCTATGCTTCTGTTTTCATTAGTTGCTAGGTGCAAACTCCCTGATGACTGCCATGCTAGGCTCCTGTCAACAAGTATAGCAGAACATCATCCATGTGTCAGGGGTGGGCTCCCTCCCTCTCATAGGGTGGGTCTCAAGCTGAACCAGTCATTGGTTGGCCGTTCTCTCAGGGAGCGGGCTTTCTATTGGAGGGATATAGACCATAAATAAAAGAACCCATATGTGTCAGATGCCAGGAACCATCCTGAAGAATGCCTTCATGAAAGGATGGCGGGGAGAGGACGAGGGAGGGCAGAAAGCAAAAAGGAGAAATGGACTGTTTTAGATGAGGTAGTTGTGTGGGC
Organism: Mus pahari; assembly: GCF_900095145.1. Classification (NCBI taxonomy): domain Eukaryota; kingdom Metazoa; phylum Chordata; class Mammalia; order Rodentia; family Muridae; genus Mus; species Mus pahari. The sequence continues at coordinate 129,728,813 of NC_034591.1, read as the reverse complement.
TTCCTTGCCTCTGGACCCAAAGGAAGCATCATGAGGTCAGATCAGGCCTGAGGACCCAGAAAAACATATAGGCAAAGGCAAATAGCAGGCTCCTCAGCAGCCTGAAGCAAGGGCTATCTAGAAACTATAGGAAGCCAGGATGCTGAAAGGACAGATTAGGGAGGAGCAGTTGGAAGCGAGACTGGAGAGATGGGTTAGAAAGGATCAGGATGGGCTAGAGGGGTTCTGGGGAAGACATCCACCCTAGAGCTGTTTGTAGAGTGTATTGAAGGTTCGTGGTGGAAGCAGGGGACCAGCAAAGGGGCTGTTTCTAACAAACCCAGGAGGAATGGTGGCGGCAGGACCAGGGCCATGGAGCAACCATGTTTTGAGCATCTGGAAAGATTGAACTGATGGTGGGAAAGCATGCTATGGCACTTGATGGGAGAGAAGAGGGGACAGGAAGGACAGGGTGACTTGGGGTACTCTGATATCAACTGATATCCTGCACTTCCCTTCTAGAACTTTCCATTAGGACCCCCGTGTAGATGTCCCAAGATCAAGGTTTATTAAGTCCCCAGTAAGACTGCCTCCTCACAGGTGCCACTCAGAAGAGAAATCCCAGAGCTACTGAATTTGGGGTTCCATACCCTTTTGGCAAGATAATTTTGTGGGACATTTCACAGAACACAGGAAAGGGTGTTCACAAATGTTGTGTAGTTATCTAAGACAAGTCAGGCCACTCAGGTGATAACCACCACACAGGATGAGGTCTAAGTGGGTGCTGAAGGCGTGGCCCATGCCCAAGTCGGACTCCTCCCCATCCTGCGATGTGGATGTGCTCTGTAGCCAGGACCATGCTTCGTCCTCCATTCCTGGGTTTGTGGTAAGGTGTCACAAACCAATATTCTTGAGATGGAACACCATACCCAACCCTCTCTGATGCTGGCCAGCTCTAAACTCAGACCTTCGGCCTGCACGTTGTCTTTCTGTACTCAGTTCCTATCATAAGTCTCATGTCTGTCAGCATAAGGCCACTTGTTGTCTCTGAGGCTTGTGACAGCAAGGACATTCTGATCACTTGCAAAATTTCAGGACCTTATGGGACAGAGACAAGTTTGTTTCCTTCTGGGTGGCAGGGTGGAGGCCTGGAGCATTCTCTAAGAGCCACAGAAGCCTGGCAAGGGAGGGTCTGAGTTTGCAAGGGCAAAGTAGAGGGATTGGTCAAGGGCATGAAAACATCTGGGCTTTGGTGACACATTACATATTGGAGTGAGGGAGCAGGTGGATTGAAGAATTTAAGCTGAGGAAGAAACCAAACCAGGGCAAACATTAAGCACACCCCAGATGCCATTCCTCTGGGAGTGAATATGGCTGAGGAGAGAAAGAAGCAGATGCCTATGCCGGGGGTACCTAACAGCGAGTGTTTGGGGGAGGGGAATGGGCTGCAGGCACCCAAGCAATGGCTACTGGACATGGCCAGATGAGGCCACAGAAACCTTGAGCTGAGAAGCTTTGGAGGAGAAGAAGGGACGGAGGTGTGAATGGTTGGTGAAGCAGAGACAAAGAATAGGGACCCCAGTGGGACTGTGTCCTCGGGAGGTTCAGATGGGTGCTATTGTGGCCAGTCTAGTGGCTACAGAGAGTGGCCCTACTGATAATGTGGCCCAAGGCCTGAGCCATGAGTTAGGGTGTCTTCTGGAAGGATACACAGTCAGGTCAAAAACAGACATGCTCTGGCTAGGCAACCAGGTCCCCATGTCCCCAAGTTCACAAGTGGGATACTAAGGCCCAGGGAGGGAGGTCAGCCCAAGGTTTCTCCTAGCAGCCCCTATTTATTTATTTTCCTACACCATGAAAGCATAGAAGGATGAGTGGAGGGTGGAGAGGAGTATTCTAATCTGCTTTATGTCGCTGTGACATAACACTCTGACCGAAAGCAGCTTAGGGAAGAAAGGTTCATTTGACTTCCACTTCCCAGTTGGAGTTTATCACTCAGGGAAGTCAGGGCAGGAGTCAAGCAGGAATATAAAGTTAATGCTGTGGAGGAACGACAGTTGTGGCTTGCTCACAGAGTCATGCTCTGCCAGCTTTCTTGTACAGCTCAGGACCCCCTGCCTAGAGAATGGTACCACCCACAGTGGGTTGGGCCCACCTTTGCCAATTAGCAATCAAAACAATCCCCTAAAGACACACCCATCAGCCAGTCTAGGCCATATTCCAATTGAAATTCTCCTCTTCCGTGACTTTAGGCTGTGTCAAGTTGACAGTTAAAACTAACTAGGGCAGAGAGTGAGAAAAGAAGGAAGAGGAATATTACAGGAGGCATCAGATCCACAGCAATGGGGATTGGGGAGTATAGAAGCTAGCCTACCATTAGGAAACCTGTTAAGAATTCCAGCCCCACGAAATGTTCAGAGTGAGCAAAGCCCGGGGCATTCTCAGTGGGGGACATGTCAAGCCAGTGGCTGTACCTGAAGTCCATGACTCCCCTCACACAGTGAACGCATAGTGCTTAGTCACAGATCAGGAGGCAGGCAGTGTGGATGAGGAGAAGATTCTAGAAAGACCAGAGCACAATAAATAGTCTGCCACTTTTATGCTCATGAGCTTTGAGGGGTCCAAAATTTGTGCTGAGCTTGGCAATGCCTGTGGACTACAAGTGGGGAGCCCAGCATTCAGGGTACATGAACACACACACACACACACACACACACACACACACCCTTGCCACCTTCACCTGACAGCTGTAGGGGCAGTTCTTCAAAAGCCAGGGCCACGCAGAAAGAGGAAATTAGATCTGGGTGTCTGCTTCGCTTTGGGAATCCTCTGACCTCAAACACAGGGAAGGTTCCAAAGGTCCTGGAAATACCCCCCAAATAAACCAGTGAATCTTCCACTTTGGAAGTGCCAGTGTCAGAACCAAAAGCTCTGGGAGCACGATTGATAAATGGTGTCCAGTGCTGGAGTTGGGTGGGGGGAGTGTGTGTATATGCACACACACACAACCACACACACAACCACACACACACACAACCACACACACACACAACCACACACACACACACACAACCACACACACACACACAACCACACACACACGACCACACACACACACACAAAACCACATACACACACACAACCACACATACACACAACCACACACACACATACACACCACACACAACACACACACAGAGGTACACAGTACATATATTTCCATTACTGAAAATATATGAGTCCCAGGAAGAAAGGTAGGTGTGGAAAGACTGAATCAGGTGGCTAAGTTCTCAGTTTTTCAAGAACTGTGGCAAGCCCAATGATGGGCACTCAGACCGTGAGGTGCCACCAGAGGTGGCCCACTGTGGTGGTGACTAAGACATCACAGGGTGGGATCTTTTTGTGTCAGGTCAAACAGCCTGTCACTCACAAATCAGTGGAAGCTGCTACAGAGTCCCCCAGCCTCTTAGAGCTACCCACCAAAAGACACCGGTGTCATACTGAGGTGTGCCACCCCATAAGCGCGAGACCCATGCCCTTCCCGTGGAGGGGCTGCCTTTGGGAGCTGGCCATCTGCCATCACATCCCACACCCTCTAGAGGCACTCGGGCTGGTGGCGATGTGCGGTCTCTTTAGGGCCTTTAGTAGCTTTTTCTTCTCTTGCACTTGGAAAGCTCTGTGGCAGTCTGGCTGCTACGGAGGCTGCAGGAGGCAGAACCGAGCTGGGCTGATGGATGCAGGGAGGGAGGCGAGGATCCTGGCTGCTGCTACCAGCCGCAGTCCCAGGTGGGGGCAGCTGCGGGCTCTGCAGCAGCTCGGAGTGCCTCTGCCACCAGCAGCCAGAGCTCACAATTCCAGGCCCTGCAGACCCCTGGGCCGGAGCCCCGGTCGGGGAATGGTCAACGGGTCTGGCAGAGCTCACCTGGGGCACACTGTGGAGGGTAAGTGATCTATGTGGAGGCCCCACAGGCTCTAAGACTTCCTGAGAACTAGCTGATAAGGCTGTTGGTGTGAGGGCTCCTGCTGTTGGGACTGAAGGGGGAAATAGTCTGTTCCTGGTGATTCTGCGAAACAGCCTAGGACTTGGCTCTATCCAGACACAAGGTGCCCGAGTTCTAGGGAAGAAAGGTTGTTCTTGGCTTGTGCCCAAAGCAAGGCCACTATAGGGCTTCCCTGGAAGTCTGAGTTCCTTCCTTCATTCCTTGCCAGATATGTACTGAGGTGCTAAGACATGCCAGGCTTTCTGTAAACTATCAGGGGATTCAAGAAAGCTCGGATCAGCGCACAGCATGTGCTCAGAGTGTCCCCTGGTCTTGCCAGGAGGATGGCCGCTTAAATAACTGTGGTGCGGAGCATGAAGTGGGAATGATGAGGGTCTGCACAGCATCTAGTTAGGCTTCAGAGTGCTAAAGATTTGTAAAGAAGGGCCATTTCAGGTGAGCCGCGGAGGATGAGTAGGAGTTTGTTAGAGGAGAACAGGGGGAAGCCAAGATGTTGTGGGTGTGACATAAAAATACGTGGACATACAGGATGTGGCAGTGTTTGGAGACAGGCTAGGCAGGCCTTAGCAGGCTGTGGAATGACTGACGAGGCTGTGTCACAAAGGGTCTCGAATGCCAGATGTTTGGGCTCAATCCTGGTGGCCACTCAGGAAGATTTTTTACAGCCATTGATTTGTATGCTTAGCCTGTGGGTCAAAGAAACCGCTATGGAAGGGGATAAAGACAGAGGGAGGGAACCCTTCCTAGAGAGAAACCCGCAATTCCACCTTCACAAGGGATTGGGGCAGCAGGGTCAGGAGGTGAAGGGACAGGCGTCTCAGACCTGCTTGAGGGTGACAAGGGTCAGTGGTAAGTGGAAGGGAAGAGTCTGGGTGGTCACAGTGCACAGTGGGGCTCTGGTTGTTAGGGGCTTCTCCAGAATAGTTGAGATGTTGGAGGAGAAACTGGTTGGGGTACGGAGGTGGGGAGGCTGGATCTGGCCTTTAAAAGGCAGCGTGTTGAAAACCCCCATGGCACCTTATCCTCGTGGACCCCGTGGCACGCCCCTGGGCTTGTTGAGTCAGTATAAGGCTGTCACCTGCCTGCCTCCAGATCCCCGGTGCATCCCCATGTACTTGCCACACAGGTGACATCCACCGGCCACAGTAAGATGGCATTCCACACCACTGCCAGGACACAAAGAGCAGAGGAGCGGACATAGATAAGGGAACATGTCCCATATCCCAATGGCAGACATCTCTGAGTGGTGAGCCAGCATACTGTAGCAGGCTGACAGCATAGGGCCTTTGTCAGACATCACTCAGTGAAGGTGGCCTCAAGTCCCGAGAGGTACCAGAGACCCTGGCAAGGTGACAGGGGGTCAGGAGGCTCACCTAAGGCTGGCTGGTCCAGCATGTCACAGCCACCTTTGTCCCTTTCCCCAGAGTGTTAGGGCTTCCACTTGGCCTTGACAAAGACCTAGGGTTGGGGTTACAGTACTGAGGCCCTGAGATGCCATCTTTGTGGGGATCCCTGGTAAAAACTAAACAAGCCAAACGCCCCCTGCTTTGTGGAGTTCTGTTGGCCTCTCCCCTACCAGGCCTACTTAGTGCTCACACAGGCCATCATAGAGGTGGAACGGCTTGTCACAGTCACACAGCCAGGGTGTGACTATGCCTACACCAGGTAGTCTGCCCAGGAGTTTGGCCTCCTTCTCTCTTCCATCTACTTCAAGGCCAGGGTAACATGTGAGGGGAAGTTGAATAGTGGATATTGAAAATAAAAAAAAAGCATGACATTTATATATGTGCCCATGTGTATACAAGCATGTTCTCAGGGTTCCACAAGTTGCTACCACAAAATGCTAAACATGAGCCAGGAGTTCCATCCTATCTTTTTATATGACATTCACAGTGGAAGTGGGCCCACCATGCCCTGTTTTGTGGAAGAGGAAACTGAGGCTTGGAAAGCTGAAGAGTGGCAGAGACTGGATTTGAACCCGGGACTCCTCCATTAGAAACAGCAGTCAGTTCAATCTTGTGCAAAGTGCTTGTGATGTTCAGTTCTTGGAGGCACACCACCAAGCACCCTTTATAAAGTGTCAGGGATCAACCCCAGGGCTTCATGCATGCTAGGCCATCATTTTACAGATTGTGCCACATCCCTACCTCCTGTGACTTCATTACAGAAGAACAATAGTGGGCCCAGAGAAGGGAAGCGACTGTGGAGTGTCACTCAACAAGAGGGCAGAGACCCTGGTGGCTGTGGGGGTCACTGAGGTTGGTCTCCACCCCTTGACCGTGAGATAGGGCACAAGGAGCTGAGAGGAAATGGAGGGAAGGGAGCTGAGTGGCCAGGCCAATGAAGATGAGTTCAGAGGGAAGGCAGGGGAGGAAGGCAGTGCACTGGTACCTGCTGGGCATGACCTGGGTCACCTCCCAGCTTTGCCACCAGCACTAGGTGACATCCTTGCCGACTAGCAGAAGGCACCAGTCCCCGCCCCCGCCGCCCCAAGTGCCAGAAACAGTTTTCCACCATATTTGAAGACCTCCCACACTGGTTCCCAGCTAGCTATTCATGACTTTATGTTTGTGGCACTGAGGGTGAACCCAGGGCCTCATACGTCATACTCAGGACCTTGTTGCTGAGCTGCACAGCCAACCCGGCCTGATGTTTTTGTTTTAATCAGTTTTCCATTTTATTTGATCATACTAATTAAAAATAAATAAATCTGTTGTTTTATTTGTTAGTCTTTTGAGGCAGGGTCTGTCCAGGCTGTCCTCAAACTCACTCATGGCGATCCTCCTGCCTTTGCCTCCCAAGTGCTGGTATGCACTACCAGGCCTGGCATCTCTTTAACTCTTCTTGGTATTTCTTGATAGAGTGTAATCTTGCTTATCACAAACAGAAGCTGCACAACAAAACCGAGGTTGAAGAGGAAAGGAGAATGCTGGGAGCCGGCTCCGCCTGCTGCCTGCTCTGCCTCCGGCTTCCAGGAGAGGCCAGTCAGTGTGGAAGTTTCTCTAGGCACTCGTCCCTCCTGGAGCCCCTTCCTCTCCTAGATTCAGGCCTCACACTGTAGGTCATAATCTCAGTATGGCCTGAATGTGCCATGGAGCAAGAACCTTGGTGCAGGCTTTTGAAAGTGCAGTTGCAGAGATGTGAGAGCACCCCTAAGTCACTTACTTCTCAGCACCCTCAGTGCAGGAAGCAAGGCCACCAGAGGGTGGAAGGAGGCCGGCAGTGGGCTGGATTCTAGGACCGGTCTCTTTCAGGACCCAGGTGGGCCTGCCTCTGGTATGCTCCTTGGTTAGAACGGGAGGCAGGTCCAGACCATCCAGGGTGGCAGGAAAGAAAGGGTGTTAAAGGAGTCCTTCACCCACTCCCCCTTAGCCTCCCCGTGGGACTTGACCTCAGGTTAGCCCTGGGCACTTTAAGGAGCAACGCTTGGGGCTGGAATCCCTTTAATCCCATATTAATGAGTTATGTGCCCATGAGCAGGCTTAGCTGAGGAGAAATGCTGCCATTCACTTCTCTCCAAGAGGAAGGTGTGGTTGGAGGCAGATGGGGTAGGCCCTCCCACCTGGACCCTGCTTAGCCTCCAGGATCAGAGGACCACACAAATGTGAGCGTCCCTATTGTCCTGTGTGAGCTGTGCAGGCAGATGCAGTCTGCAGATGTCCCTCCTTGCCTGTGAGGGGACTTTGCTAGATAAGCAGCCAGATTTATTCTGAATGGCAAAGTAGACATTTTATTGAGAGGATCTTGAAGACCTTCCGGTCCAATGTGGTTCTTAGCCAGGGCTTCAGTGACCTCCAGCTGACATGGTAAAAGGAGCATCTCCCAGCAGGGGTAGGTCAAAGCCCTCAGGCCCCCTCTGGGAGATCTTGTTCAGTGTGCAACCTTAGCATCAGAGCCTGGGCTAAACATCAGCCTGGTAGGAAAGGGTATCCCAGTGCCATCCATGCCGAGTGCACAGTGGGTCCCTACAGGGTTGGTACCTCCTCCTTCAGAGAATCTCTAAGCCTTTGTAGGACTGGAATCTGGACGCATTGCTTGAGTGCAGGGTGTAGGTCCAGGATCCTCAGCTGCAGGGTGAGCTATGCTACTGTCCCCATCTCTCTCCTGGGGCTCCTCAGCCAGGCACACTTCATCTCACCTAACTCTGAACCCCCATGGTCACCCCAGCTTGTTATCCCAGCTCCTACCCATTTCCTAAGACAGAGACACAAGATGTGTTTTCCTGCAGGCCAGAACTGTCGTGGCCAGGGCAGGAGGAAGGAGACAGCATCAGAACTGGCTGGCGGAGAACCCAATCTGCCCTGGACCTGGGAGTTTGAAACCAGAGGCTTGAGAATAAATCCACTGCGGGGCTGTAAAGGGAGCCAGTTCCCACTGTGAAAGGGCCTTTTGTCTTACCCCTGATCCGGAGGGCGTGCTTTGATTCCATTTTAATTGACTCTGCAGTGCTGGGGCTGAACATGCTGTCCTGTTCCTCTGACTTGAGGAGACTGAGGGACTATGTCCGGCCCCTGCAGAGCATAAGAGCACCCAGAGCCTGGGAAGTTATTCCTGGGGGAGCAGGAAGGAGATGTTTCTTCTGACGTGTCCCTAACCCAGCAGAGACTCTGTAGGTGCTATGTTGGAGATGGCTTTTCTGCTAGAGCCACCATGACCCTGATCCCTCTGCTCTCTGACACCATCTTCCTTGCCAGCCACTCCCTGCTTCCCTGTACAGAACCCAAACACCACTTATCCAAGGAGAGCAGACAGATCTCAGACCCCAGAGGCCTGTAGGCAGCAACACTCTCCTCACATGTCTCCCTTTGCCCAACACTGTACTGTGCACACAGTTCTAGAATGATCTGTAATCATCTGGATTCTTACATACCACCTGTCATCTGTGTGACATTATGTCACTTGAGGACACAGACTCAGTATTCCTTATTCACCTCTGCTTGGCACAGACCATGTCTTCAGACATGGTGGGATAAATACTCTTATAGTCACTAGTGACAAAGACTCTACCTAATGTGACCTGACTGGAGGCGTGGCTTGGTGGTAGAATGCGTACCTAGCAGGTAACAAAAACCTGAGTTCTACACTCATCACAAATGAATGGATTTCACGTCGCGCTAACTCTGATTTGAGAGCCTCCCGGTGTTCAGAGCTTCCCTGAGTGGCACTTGTCTATACAGGTCCCCAAACTGGATAGTATGGAGGATACAGGGATGACAACAGCATATCAGATGTCCTTGATCCTCAGGGGGATAGACATGAAACCACAGTTCAGTGAGACCAGCAGCCATGGGGGTAAGAGAGTTCAGGCATGGAGCAGAACTCTTTAGCTTGGGGACAACACTGAGAAGGGTGAGCCAGAGTCTCCCTCAGGGAGAAGAAACCACAGTACAGAGAGAGAGCAGGAAGCTGAAGAAATCACTGAGCAGTGCAGGAGCCTAGGGCCCCGGATGGTAAGAGTCAGAGCTGGAGAGGTCGAGAAGCCCATTCTAGGGAACTTAAATAACAAACCTAGATCCCAGGCTTTGTCCTGAGATTGATGCTCAAAGGAGACAGCAGAGGGGCTAAGGCAGAGACTAGACAGGGGTCCATTTACAAGGAGCCTCGCCAGCCCAGGGAAGATGTGGGCTCTTATTTTGCTAAGCAGACTGTTGTCCTGGTGACCAACAATGGGCAGAGGGATTCAGAATGCGGTATGGTTGTGCAATGCTTTTCTCCCAAAGAAAAACCACCACACGCCAGGTAGATAGCTTTACTGAATGGCATCCTTATGGAAAGTGGCAGGGCCTCTTCCAGTGCATTTTAGAAATGTGAGGTGATGATGAGTGGGTTTCCGTTTTAGCTCTGAGATGCCTAACCTGTGTGACCTTGGGAGAGTCCCTTTTGAGTCCCTTCTTTGACTGCACTCAAGGTCTTTCAAGGCTGAGGCAGGACAATGTCACAATAAGGTATTGTGTATACAGACAAGCCTCCCCAGCCATGAGCCCAGGCGATTCTGGTGAGAACTCTCCACCAAGGCTTGTTCTGCTTCTGTCACACCCAGGAAGGATTGGACCAGAGATAGTTGTTAGAAAGGACAGGGGAGGAAGGGAGGCAGAGAAGGAAGAAGGAAAAGGAGAATGAAGGAGAGAGACAGGCATGCCCACTGAGGAAATGACTCAGTCAATAAAGTGCTTGCCACACAAGCACCGAGGACCTGAGTTTGATTGACAGGAGCCACATAACACTCCTGGTGTGGGGCACAGGTCTGTAATCCCAACACTGGGAAGGGAGAGACAAAAGGATCTCTCAGATTCACTAGCAAACCAGCCCAGCTTACTTGGAAAGCTTCAGATCCCAGTGAGAGAGCTAACAGAAAACAAAGTGGCTATCTGCTGAAGAAAGACACTTCTTTAGGTGACCTCTAGATACACACACACACACACACACACACACACACACCATGTGCACACACACACACACACATACCATGTGCACCCACACCCACATACACCATGTGCACCCAAACCACACACACCATGTGCACCCCCACACACAAACCATGTGCACACACACACACACTACACACACACCATGTGCACCCCACACACAAACCACACACACCATTTGCACCCCCACATACACACACACCATGTGTACACACACACCACACTCACCACACACACCATGTGTACCCACACCCACACACACCATGTGCACCCACCCACACACACACCATTTGCACCCCACACACACCATGTGCACCCCCACACACACACCAAGTGCACCCCACACACACATCATGTATACACACACATACACCATGTACACCCTCCACACACACACCATGTGCACCCCCAACACACACACACACCAAGTGCACCCCACACACACATCATGTATACACACACATACACCATGTACACCCCCTCACACACACACCATGTGCAACCCCACACACACATACATACACCATGTGCACCCACCCCCCACACACACATCACACACCACACACACATACACACACCATGTGTACCCCCACCCCCACACACCACATACACACACACACACATCACACCACACACACCACATACACACATACCACATACACTACATAGACACACACACACACACCACACACCACACAGACACCACAGACACACACACACACACACACCATGTGCACCCACATGAGCATGCATCCACAAGCACACACATACATAAACTTAAAAAAAGGTAAAGTGGAGTTATTATTATTATTATTATTATTATTATTATTATTAATGCTTTGCCTGCAGTACTCATGCATACCATATGCAGACAGTGCCTGCAGAGACCAGGAGAGAGCATCAGATCCCCTGGAACTGGAGTTACAGTTGACAACCACCATGTGGGTGCTGGGAATTGAACCAGGATCCTCTGTAAGAACAGCTAATAACTCTTAGCCCCTGAGCCATCTCTCTAGCCCCAGAAAGTCATCCTTGAAGTGCCTCAACTTCTGCTTTCTTATCCAACATTCTGCCTCTTGACTTGAGGGTCTCTAGCTCCCCTCTTTTACAAGAAGGAATTCAGCTACTTAACAATGCCAGGCAGCTGATAGCCCAGGACAGCAGAAGATGCCTGCTCTTCTGGCTTGGGTAGGAGACTCCTGCTCAGAGAGTGCTGAGGTCAGCGTCTCAGAGCCAATCAATAGTTGGCTGCCTAGAGCTCTCCAGGGTCCTGACCAGCCCACATTCTTGGAGCAGCAAGAATGGCTGTGGCAGTCATAGCGGGAGGGAGCATAGGTATGTAGAAGTATTGCATTGAAAATAACTCAGTCCCAAATTTAAGACCTGGTCCCCAAAGCCTCCATCTCCTTACCTATATATGGGGATGGTGACCTCATTCTCTACCTCTGTGGATTAATACGCACTGGAGGAGCCAATGTAATGGCAGGCGCATGTACATGTTCTTATAAAGGCTGATGCTTGTGGGCTTCAGGGTACATGACCATGGTCATGAGTCCAGCCAAATAACTGTTCTCTGAAGGGCTGAGGTCCTAGGGTGTGGCAAGAAAAAGACCAGTGACATTTGCTACTCGAGTTTCTGCATTCAGAAGGGGAAGGCTCTTTGGATGTCTAGAATGCTTCACCAGAAGAGCACAGAATGAGTGAGGGAACATCCATCCAGGCCAGCCAATCCTATCCAAAACCATACCATATCTCTGCATGCCGAATAGCTGTGATCCCCCTTTTCTCAGGAGCCTCAGATCTGTGTGTGTTTTACCGCAGGGAGCATCTTGTTCCTGAGTCTCATGCTCAACATTGGTGCCTGTGTGTGTGTGTATGTGTGTGTGTGTGTGTGTGTGTGTGTGTGTGCATATGTGTGAGTGTGTGTGTGTGTGTGCACGCATGCGCACAAATGTACACGCATATATATATAGGGAAGTGAGAGGAAACCTCAGGTGTCACTTTTCAATTGATGTTCATTCTGTTTTTCTGAGATAAGGCATCTCACTGGCCTGGAACTCATGAAGTTAACTAGGCTGGCCGGCCAGTGAACACCTAGATTGTACCTTCCCCTACCTGCCTGGTGATGGGGTTATAAGCATATGCCACCATGCCTGACTTTATTCACATGGGTTCTGTAGCTCAGCCTCAGGTCCTTGTGCTTGCATAGCAAGTGCTTCACTCACTAAGTCATCTCCACAGCCTCTCAACGTTGATTCTTGGGGGTTTTCAAGCACTAGGAGGGACAGCTGAAGGCAGCACTTGGCTGGCCACAGGTGTAGCACCCAGCTTTTGAATGAGGGCCCAGAAGCCTCCTGTTTTGGCACACTCCTACCTCACCTGTCTGTAATCAACATTCAGACACTCATCCATCCACAGGACAGCCTTGTTGCCTGAGGTCACTGTTCTATGGCTTGTGGCATGTTGGGACTGGGTGGCCAGGGGCCCAGGAGCTGGCTGGTCTTTGGAACTGTTCCCCATCTCTGGGATTAAAAGACAGTAGTCACAGAGTAGGTGCTTTAGCCTCCTCGCCGTGGTACCTTAGTCACCTCCTTCCCTGGATGGGGCTTCGGTTATGGAGGAGGTGTCTGGGGCTATGAGCAGAACTCACAAACCTCAAGTACCCATGGCCCTAAGAGCCATAGGAATTCCCCATACAAACAAGGCACTGAGAGGTCCATCTTCTCCTTGGCCATCAGAGGAGTGAGGCTCACTATCCTGGACAGTCAGTGTGGCAGGGGATTATGATGCTGCAATCCTCAGCCAGCCCAGTATGCACCAAATCATTGTATTTCTTTCAAAGCTTTTCAGACCTATTTTATCTTCATGTGTATTAGTGTTTTGCCTACACGTGTATGCATGTACCACGTGCATGCCTGCTGCCCACAGAAGCCAGAAAAGGGCATTGGATCCCTGGAACTAGGATTATAGATGAGTGTGATCTGCTAGATCCCCTGGAAGAGCAGCCAGTGCTCTTCACCTCTGGGCCAGCTCTCCAGCCCTATATTTGTTATCATGTGGTAAAGTTCACCTTTTTAGTGTACAGTTCTATGAATTTTGACAAGTACATACATGTATAACCTCAGGGCTAGTTAAGGTATGAACATTCCATCACTTTCATGTTCCCTGGTCACTGTGGAGACATCTCCTCCCCCACTGAGATCATACTGGAGATTCAGCCTGTCATTTTCATAGCAGGGGAGCCACCCCACCCCAACCCTAGGAAGCTGTCTGGGGGAGGAGCACATAGCTGAAATCCTGCACGCTAGAGTTCATAGTGACACTGGGGTTCAGGCTAGGCATGCTGGGGCCGAGTTGGGCAGAGGGGCCTGTCAGCTGTCCTGGGGAATGACTTAGAAAGATCTGTGTCAGCTACCTCAGTATATAATCATGGGGCCACCTGAGTGACTGGAGAACACTGGGATGTGTGTGGGGTGTGACTGGAGAGTATAGGAAGCAGAGGAAGCCCTGAGTGGCTTGTGTTGTTGACATGACCCAGACGTGTCAAGGACCCCAGTGCCTCAGACCAATGGGAATGACAAAGCCTTCCCCAGGTCAAGCACCAAGAAATGCCAGAGGACATCCCCTGGCCCATGTGCAGGCATTGACAGTGTGTGCAGAAAATGTCCACAGCAGCTTCCTCCTCTTGGATGGTCACAACCCAAGACAGCTCCCCTACAGAGAGGAGCTACTGATCACGTTAACTAAGCCTGCTTCCTTCTTCAGCTGTATAGAATACACCTGCCTCTCTATTCAGATATATAAAATAAATGAGCTGAATTTCTAAACTACTGCATCAGGGCATCTTCATCCGTGCTCCAGGTCCACAGCCAGATAAGTGTGCAAGCCTGAAAGACAACAGCATTTGGACCTCCCGGGGTTTGGATTCAAAATCTGTTAGGATACAACACTAGCAAGGCTCGCTGGCAGCTTGGAAGCAGAGGCTGAGGGAGCTGGAGGGAGAGAGACTTCCTGGGAAGGGCGGTGCCCATTTGCATCGGTAGAGAGGGAGGGATACTGACACTTTCAGAGGTCTGCTAGATATCCATTGGGTCACAGGGTGGAGTGAGTACTGAGAGGTAGGAAGACCAAGCATGAAAAGGCTCAGCAGAGATGGAGTGACAGTCCCGTGACTCTCAGCGCCTGGCAAATGGCCTGTGTCCAGAGAGTGGCCAGTCTGACTGCACAGGAGATAAAGCACAGCCTGTCCTTCTCTAGTCCATCCAGGTGGCCCCTGCGTCACAGGCCTGTGGGTGTTAGGAAGCACCTAGAGTGATCAGCACACCCCTCGTGGAGCCTCCAAGTGCTCAAGTGCCCGTGTGACCCACAGACGTAACAGGAAAGAACTCTGAATACCAACCTCGCAGCTCAGAGGTGACCTGAGCCCGATAAACCTACTCCTCCCGTCAGAGAGCAGTGGCCAGAGTCCCTGCCTCTCCTCATTCCACCCCGCTGGCATCCCTCCCACAGATCCTTTGCCCTCTCCAGCTCCCTGGGCTTCTTGGCCCCTTCTAGTCTCCCACTGTGCAGACCTGGCTTTGGATGGTAGTCCCAGCTGAGAGCTCACACTGGCTGGGTCCTTTGCCTCCATAGTCACTACCCACTCATTACCCATGGCAGAGGGCAGTAGCTGCATCTGTCTCTCTCGCCACAGTGTTCCCAGGGCCCAGCAGACAGCAGGCACACAGCCAGCAGTGGCAGACTTGAACATCCTGTAGGGTTGTCTTTGGGCAAGGTGGCACTGTGGCCTCCAGCTTGTGTCTGGCAAGACTTTGCTGGTGATCCAGGTCCCTGCCCTGTACAGTGTCCTCTAGTCCTACATAACTCTGTATTTTTCCCTTCAGGTGCTCCCCTCCCTAAACTGGCCCAGGCCCCATTTTTCTCGTCTATTAATGGGGCCTCATCTCTCCTTCCATCATGTAGGTGTGCGGAAGCACCTTATGCAAACTGAAGCTAGAGAGAAATGTGGAATGTAGGTACCCCCCCCCCATGCCAATATTGTCACCATGAACAACTGGGCTGGGCCTAGAGGAAGCAGGGTTGGGGTGGAGGGCACGGGGTTGGATCTATTGCTAGGAAGGTCAGGGGCTCCCCAGGCACCTGGCTGAATACTATGGAAAGTTCCAGGAGAAAAACCCTTCATTAGAGGGTGCTCTTTTCTTATCACATCTTTAATGCTCAGCCATCAGCCACTGCTACTCAAAGCATGGCCCAAATGCAACCCTCCCAGCCACTCTGGGGCAAGGACTGAGCATCCTCGCAAGGGTCTCAAGTCTCGTATACTGTATGCTCTTTATCCCCAAGTGGGTTTTGAGAGTAGATGAAAGAGAGCCAAGGGGAAGAAGGAAGGTGCAAGAAGCGCTTGCTTGCTTGCTTGCTTGCTTGCTTGCTTGCTTGCTTGCTTGCTTGCTTGCTTGCTTGCTTGCTTGATGAAGAAGTGACCTTGCTGGGTACAGCACTGGGAACGAGGACTCTGACTGCCCACCCCTGTAATGCCAGCTGCAGCCAGATGTCTGCTAAAAGAAGGCACAGCTGCCGGGCTTTGTATATTATCGTTAAACGGTCATGAATCATCTGCTGCAAGCGGAGTGCCGCTCCAGGGCTAGCTCCAGCAATCTGAGGGCCACCATTCCCATTAACTGGTACATAGACGGTGCCGGCACACTTATGTCACGTAGTGCCCCCATTCTGTTCCTTGTGCCTCTGCACCCCATACCACCACAAAGGCCACCCAGAACCCCTAGATGGGTCTGGCTTGTAGGGTTGTCCCTGCCTCTTTCTCTCACTGCATTTCAGCCTGGTCCTCTTTGGTCACACTGCACCATAGACCTTTCCCTAAATCAATGGGCTCCACCCCCTTCTCAAAACATTGCCATCGCTGTTCCTCACTTCACCAACATGCTCCCCAAATTTGTATGGCTGGCTCAGATACCCTGTCCCTCTGTCAAGTCAAAGGTTGCTTCTCCCCTGTCTGCCTCAGATGCACAGCCCTCTGCCCCACCGTATTATTTTCTGCAACATGCATAAAACCTGAGCAGTGATCTCAGAGTAAGCAGCCAGCTTATTCATTTCCATATTCATTGTCTCCCTGCTGGGACGCATACCCTGGAAGCAATGACTCTACCTCTATCATGCTTACCCTGTGTTCACAGCACAGGTCAGAAACAGGTGTCCCTGTGTGGTGGCTGAGAGAGGTACCCAATCCCTCCCTGAGACCCCTCTTTGAAGAGGATCAAACAGAGAGGTGGCTGTCAGTCCTGGCTCTGGGCCCATACCTGCAATCTGCCTGCTTCCTGGCTCTGGAAGCTCAAGGTGGCATCTGCAACGGCTCCGGTCAAGAGTCCAGGTCCCAGGGAAGGCAATGACCTCAAACTGAGGATTCCTCCCCCTGGACAGAACACTGCTGCCTCAGAATGGAGAAGGTATTTTTAAATGTTCTCGCGAGTGCCAAAGTATGTCTTGTTAAAAATAAGGTCTGTGCGCATTGAGATGCCGCTCAGGTTTGCCTGCCGCCGCAGTGTTTAAATTAACCACATCGTGCGCCCAGCGAATTCCGAGCGACGTGTGAATCATTCGGGGTGAAAAAGTTGAGAGCTGATATTTGCTGAGGTCGTTAGGTATTTACCCAGCACACCCCTTCCCAGAACTGCTCTGTGCCAGCTCTGCAAATATCAAAGCTTTCCTTTCCCATACACTCTCGCACACAGTCCTGCCCACCTTCCCCATTTCAGAGGCCAGGAAACCTAGGGTCAAGAGTTCAATGGCTTGACCAACTTCTGATGACCGGTGCCCTTCAGAGAGAGTTTCAGTGGTCACAGCAAAGACCCTGCTCAGTCAGTCCTTTGTTTTCTTCACCTAAAATGGGTCCTCAACTAACGGGGATCACGGGTCCTTTGAGGACATTTTTTTTTTTTTTTATTCCTGGCAGTGCCAGAGAAGACTCTCCCATGTGTATCCTCACTGGCAGCTTTTTGTGACCCACAAATGTCATTTTCAGAGTGTCCATCTGCAGTCTCTGGGTCCCCAGTTGTGGGCAGCCATCACAGCTGGCTCTCACTCCTGCCCTGCCCCCATTACCCAGGTATCAGCATCCCAACTCCACAGTCCCCACCCACCCAACTGGCTATCTGTTCCTGGGGACTCAGCTTGGATTCCACCTGGTCCAGGAGCCCCACTTACCCCCCCCCAAGATGTTCCTAGGCTGTAACTGCTCTGTTCACTTTCCGTTTGCAGCTGGAACTGGCTCCGGGCCACAAGGCCTGGTGCGACCCCAGCACCTTGGAGCCTCATCCATGACATCTATGACATGGGTGAGATGACAGTTTCAGAGCAACGATCAGGAAGCTTTCCCTGTGGAAGATTAGGAGAGTGAGTATTTTAGGTCAATGTTGGACACAGGAGCACCAGAGCACACAGAAAGGACACACCCACTGTCACCATGCAAGCCTCATTCAGAAAGTTGCTGGCAGCTGGCTCTGCAGGCCTTGATGTGTGTACCCGTGGAGTGGCCTGTAGTTTTAGCCTCTCTGGAATGCTAAGAAAGATTAGAGAAAGACAAAGTTCTCAGCCCAGCCTGTCATGAACATTCCTGTGCTAGCCCACAATGTAAGGCAGAGGACTAGAGGAGGGGACAGAGAGAAGGACAAGAGAGAGAACAGAAGGACAAAGAACAAGGAGTTGGGCGTGGGAGGTGGGGGTGGGGAGAAAGAGAGCCCAGAAAGAGAAGGACAGAAAGAGGCTGAGGAAGAGTGTAGCTATGGGGGTGGGGCCCAGGATGAGGCGCCTGGGGGCAGTGGAGGGTGACCACTCCATAGGGAGGGACCTGAGAAGTATCATGCAGATCACACTTCCCTTAATGACCCTGAATTCTGCACAGAATCAGTGGCTGCCTCCTGTGACACCCGTTTGCTGATCAACTCAGTGTGCCGTGTCCTGTGTTGTGTGTGCTGGGGTCACAGGAAGCAAAAGCACAGATCCCAGTACCTAGGGGGACTTGATCACAACTGGAGGGGCTAACTGTCTAGGAAACACTCTCTGGTGCTTCAGTGCCTTCCTGTGTGCAACCTTTTGTGTGCTCGTGTCTTTCCTTGTTCTTTCTTATGGTGGGATTCCTCATGGCCTCATTAGACTTGGCACAACGGGTCACTTACAGTTTAGCCACTCTGCCAAGTGTACGATAGCATTCATTCATTCATTCATTCATTCATTCATTCCACAGTAGCAAATACAGGCTCAGAGAGGCTGTGCCCTTCACCCTAGATCGCATAGCTTCTGATAAAAGTGCAGACTCAGTCCTCGGAGTTCTGTATCCTGGGACTGTCATAACTTGGAGGGATGACAGTATAAATGGAACTCCTGTGACTGTCACCTGAGAATGAAGGAAATGATCGAAGGTCGGAAGCCATCAGTGTCTCTCAGTTCGGGGCACACTCCCCTATGGCTCAGTATCCTAAGGGAGGCCCAGGCTCAAAGGTCTGCCCTGCCCTTCCCTGTCCGCACATGTCCTTGGGCCTGCCAGGCTATTCTTTGGTGGGCTATCGGAACAGATACCGCACAGCCAGGGCCCTCCCTGAGTGTCCAAGCCTGAGAACGTTCTGTGGGGAAACAGCCTGTTCTGAGGTCAAGGGAGCAAGGAGGCACTAGAGACGCCGGCCTGGCTGTGGTCCAGCCTCAGGCTTCCCTAGTCCTGGATCCTCTAGCTGTGCCCAGGGGATTTAGGCTGGGATAGAAGACACTGGAAATCAATATCTGAGAGCTGCTCTCCACCGTGCCCCAATGTTGCCCTAGGAGGATCCCCGCCCCTCCACTTCTCATAGCCTGGTCACTACCCATGACCTAGAGAGAAGAAGCTGTTGTTGGGGGGGAGGCCCTAGGCATCTCCTGAGTTTTCTGGGGCATGACATTGGAACTGCCACCCTACCCACCCACAACACCCCTGGACACCAGCGCTCTCCTATGCATCTTGATTCTCATCTGGGCCTGTTCTATAAGCACCAACTTTGTGGGCAGTGTCTAGATGTCCCAGATTCCTGTACGGCACCCAGCAGGCATGGCTGCTGCTGGCCTGTGGTTATACAGGGTGCCCAGTTCTCAGAGCTCCCTCTCTGTCTGAGCAACTCCCATGTTTATGTCAATCCTGAAAGAAGCTGAGGGAGAAAAGGTGTGGTTATACATGCTTGTGATCCAAGCAGTCAGAAGGAAAAGACGGGAAGTCCAGGAATTCAAGGTCGTCCTAGCCTACATGGTGATTTTGAGGCCAACTTGGGCTACCTCCCATCTCAAAAACAAACAAACAAACAAACAAACAAACAAACATAAAAGGTAGGAAGGTTAACTGGGGATAGCTTACTTGCATGCATACCAAACACACATCCACATGCAAAGTGGAGAAGGTATTTGGGGGACTTACAGGCTCAGGGGCTATCAATCCTACAAGGAAGGGACGGCAAGTGGAGGCTGCAGTGGCAGAACCGAGAGGCATAGATGGTTCACATGGCTGCAGGAAGGAAGCCAAGGAAACAAGCCTGGGACCAGGAGTGAGTGTAACTTCAAAAGCATTCCCCCAGGGAGCTTGTCCCCATCTCCTAAAGGTTCCTCAGTCTGCCAAAGAGTGCCACCTTCAGCCCAGTAGCGAGGAAGGTGGAATTCAAGGATCTAGGCAGACCATTTCCATTGCCTGATACTGGAGGGTAGTATAAGGCCTCAGGCCTCCCACTGGAGGCCTAGACATGATCTACAGACCTGGGCTTAAGACCTAGACATGGCCAGCAGGCTTAAGTTGGGGGGTGCTGATGCAGCCCAAAGACCTAAGTCTGAGGCTTGGTTCTGTGGAGAGAAGTAAGGCTGGGCGAAGCCTCCACTTCTACTGTGAAATGAAAACACAATGTGCAGAAAACATGCCCCTGCTTGTTAGGGGTAACACCCCCCCTACCCACACCCCCAGTTCAGGGCCATGTCACATTTTCAGACTTGTCTGGAACTCAGTCCATGTGCTTCTAAGACCCAGACTCTGGACTGGGCGGCTTCTCCCTGGAGTTCAGCCCACCTCTAGATCCACCCAGAAGGCTCTAGATGGAGGCAGGACTTGAAAACATGCTTAGGCATGGAGCCAGGGCAACCTTCTATGCCCAGCCTCTCAAGAGACTGCAGGCACAGCATGGCCCACCAGCAGAGTGCCCAGAGCCATCCCTACCTGACGCCACCTGGCTGGCACAAACTACCCTCGCAGTCCTCCTGTGTGACTACTGTCACTCCCTTGCTCAAGAATTTTCCATAGCTCCATTGCCCCTGCATTCTTTTACTGACTTCCACCCCGTGCACACAGCCCTTCATCTTCCCTGTTCCTCCCACAGAGCCCTCAACCCAGTCAGGCAGAAAGGCTCCCTTGAGCCTGCCATGGACGGGCTTTGCTGTGACAGTCCCTCTTCCTTCAAGTGAAGAAGGCCTCCTTTCCTTGGTCAGTTTTACTGTGGCCTGTCTTTGTCATGCCCCAGCCTCTATTTCTGTAATAGCCACATGTGCTCCCTCTGACTTCTGTCATATATATCCTTATTGATTCTGAGCTACCCTAACCTCTGCGTGCTGTGTGCACCTGCTTATGTTCTGGCTTCAGCTGCCACCAGCCATGAATCCTATCTGGTGTGGCTGCCATGCATGCTATTTGTTCCAGGGGTCTCTTCCCAGCCATGGCTTCATTTTAGCTTTGTTAGTCTCAGTTTTGTCATGCATGAAATGGGTACTTTTGCCTAATGCTGGATCCTAGCGGATTCGCCCACCCTTTTCTAACCCTTCCTTGCAGGGTTCTCCCAGGGACAATCATTTATACTTTGACCTTGGGCACTAAGTAACCCCAGACCAGGTGACTCTATGGAGGATTTATTCAGGACTTGCGTGGGGGACTGAGTATGGCCTATTCCCAAGTTGGCTTTCCCCACTCTAGCCCAAGAACCAAACAAACCTCAGAATCCCACCTCGGCCCCTTTCCTCCTCGGGCTACCCCTAGATCCATCCTCTCTGACCCCTGGCAATTCACTTCTCCCCTCTCCACCTCATCATTCCTATTTACTTTTAAATAAACCATAAGTTTTACATTATTCAAAGCAGGCAGACTGAGAGGAGGAGAGAGAGGTCAAGAGAGGTCATCATGAGGGAAGCTTTGCCCAGTGTGCTCTGGGTGGGGTCAGACCAATCCCTAGGAAAGCCCAAAGAAATGGTCACTGCCAGGGCCACCCAGACCAGAGCCGCAACCCATTCAGTGGACGCCCGGCAACCAGAGATACAGGATCCTGCAAAGCTCCAAGCAGGTGACTGGGAGATAGCTGTGCCCTTGTCTGAGGGACATGGGGACTGAAACAGACAAAAAAAGAAACTGGTAGAAAATAGAGCCCGTGCAAGATGCAAACGATAAGTTCTAAATGCCAGAGTAATTAGCTAATATCTCAGAGCGCTGCTCCATCCAGGAAACAGCCGAGCGGTAAGAGGCCCCTTGCGAGCACGCAAAGAGCTCTTGGAAAGAAGCATTTGAAAGTCACAGAAAGGACCCTTGGTAGGGTTCAGAATTAGAACCGGCAAATGCGGCTCTTGGTGGCTATTTAAGCAGAGGGCCAAGCCAAGGCCACCTTTGCTGGGCTGGCAGTGTGCAAAGGAAAGCAATGGATGCCTTGTTTAGGTGACTTGTGCTCTAGAACGGCCTAGAAAAACAGTGTGCCTAGTACGGGAACCCATCCCAGCCATGACAAAATGGCACAATAAACTGAAGGCCGTGGAGTAGGAGGCATTGGCCTTGCAGTGTGGAGCTGGACCCTGGACCTCAGATTAGAGTCTGGGTAGAGGCAGGAGCAAGTATTTCAGCAAGCTCTGGGGAGCTCAGCAGAAAACCCCGAGAGACCCTGGGCTAGGGGGAAGGGAACCAGCTGTGGGGGCATAGACAGGGAGCAGAGGTGGCTTTGAAACCCATGGGGTGGTATTCTTACAGTGGCAAGCCAGGCTGGGCTATGCAGGTGCAAGGAAATCATTACTAATTTCAAAATTGCTCTTCGATATTCAGCGGCAAAATCACAAATTCAAGGAAGCAATTAACATAGATGTTCAATCAATTATTCATGGCCTCACTGATGTGCAGCAGTAATCAAATTGGCCTTTTAATATGTATTTTTTTTCTTTTAATTAACCCTACCCCAAACTAAAGATTTCACGCAGCAATGTATTTGACTTAATTTTTTAAAAGGAGGAGGAAGTAGGGTGGGAGTTGATTTCTCATTATCATTGTGTCAAAGAAACCTACAGGCAGGACGTGTGTGTGTGTGTGTGTGTGTGTGTGTGTGTGTGTGTGTGTGTGTGTGTGTTTGCATGGCTTGAGATGTTCTCAGAGTCCCCAAAGGTATCTCCAAATACCTGCTGGGGTCTAGCCTCCACCATCTGCCTGCTGGGGTCTAGCCTCCACCATCCATGATTGAATGAGCTGTGGTGTATCTGTCTGTGGTAGAATTGAAAGTGCATGCAGTCAGGAGCCAGGGTTCACATTCTACTTTTTAAATCAACCACCGGGTTGATCTTGGGTCACCTCTTTGAACCTCAGTTTCCTACAGTGAGGGGGTTAAAGCCAGACACTGCCCAAAGACCTCTAACTTAGACATAATTTTCTTAGCACAGTGGCCCTGCCCTTCTGCTCACAGATGTGAACAAGCATCACTTCCTCTAAGAAGTAGGCAGAGCAGGCAGCAGAGTCCTCCCCTTTAATCATAAACAGTCACTCCCTGTAGTAGGGCGTATGGGAGCCCCACACCACCAGCTGCCTGGTCACTACTAACATCAAGCTCTTTGGGCTCGGTGACCTTTTAAGATAGATAGATAGATAAATAGATAGATAGATAGATAGATAGATAGATAGATAGATAGATAGATAGATAGATAGATAGATAGATAGATAGATAGATGGTTAAAGATACATAATTCAAATTTTCACACTTAGGCCATTTCTAAGTGTGAAAGTCACTGTTTGAGTTTGAGGTTCAGGAGAACACTGAGGTCTACTGTCCTTTAGGATAAGAGGTTTGTTAGAAGAGTTATTCATCATATGACAACTCCCCCCCCCCAGCCCCATGTGGTAGGATGGCAGGTATGAGCCACCACCAGCCTCCACTGAAGATGTCTGGTCCAGGCTGGCCTCCTTCATCTCCAAACCTTTGCCTAGGGTCACAGGCTCACTGTTGGTGAGGCCCAAGCCCAAGGGCGGATGGACCCTGCCCTTGCCTGACCAGCTGAGGTCTAAATTCTTGCTGGTCCCTCTCATTCATTAGGAAAAGCAAGTCACAAGGCAAGAGACAGCCACTCTGAAGGGAACAGCTGCCGTTGTGTGGCAGGTGGACTCTGGGAAAGCAAAGACCATGTGTCAGCTTTACAGTCTTCTAGAACTACATTTTAGGGGGTCAGTAGCTCCGGCCTCAAAAGACTCCTTGAAAACCTTAGCTGAGATGATGCAAGGAGTCACAAGATGCCATCGTGTACTGAGGATCCCAGCCATGCTGGCTTCCTTTGTGAGGAAGTGCATCCTATCTGGGTGCATCCTTAAGAGAGACTAAAACTTCCCAGAGACCCTTCTCACTGTTGTGGCACTGCCCACTATTCTTACATGGTAAAACTCTCCAGAACCTCAGGTTGGCATTCAGTGCTGCTGAGGTCCTGAGCCCCTCTGGGTACATCCTCTGGCAGGCTTGGACGCTTACCAGCCTGTCTGCTCTACACCCTGCTCCTGCCTTGCTCCCACCACCTCTCAGGGAATCTTCACCCAGGGCAGAAGACCCTATTCCAAGACATCAGTCATTTTAGACCCCACAAGGCACGGTGCCCCCTGGTCTTCACACACTGTGCTCTCACACCCCTGCTGAAGGACCCATCCTAGACATCACCAGGTGTCTTAGGGTTTACTGCTGTGAACAGGCACCATGACCAAGACAACTCTTATAAGGACAACATTTAATTGGGGCAGGCTTACAGATTCAAAGGTTTAGTCCATTATCACCAAGGTAGGAACATGGCAGTATCCAGGCAGGCATGGTACAAGAGAAGCTGAGAGTTCTACATCTTCATCTGAAGGCTGCTAGCAGAATACTGGCTTCCAGGCAGCTATGATAGGGATCTTAAAGCCCACACCCACAGTAACATACATACTCCAACAAGGCCACACCTACTCCAACAGAGCCACACCTTCTAATAGTGCCACACACTCTGGCCTGAACACATACAAATCATTACACCGGACAAGAACAATCTCCAACTTCTTGAAGGAGCTAGAGATCCAAGTAGTGTCACTGGCCTATAGATAACACATCCATATAGAAAGCATATGCTGAGGTGACCATAGCAGTTCATAGAAGGAAACTTCTAGAACACCTTACCCTCCCCAGAACCTGAGTCCAGTGTGGGCTTTAAGAGTAATAAGAATGTGGAGTGGCTTCCCTGTTTTCGTTTCAGACCTTGGAGATGGGAATGAGGTGTGGGAAGATGAACATGGACAACTCACTGGTACAGAAAGTAGAGTCCAATCTCTGTACAGGGTTTAGAGTTAGGGCAAAATTTATCTTGGTGGTGGGTTGGGGAACAGGGCTCAGGGACAAGATGTGCCCCTCTGCATGGTAGGAAGCAAGGCCACTCAAGCCTGAGTTACAATGGCACTGGAGAAACTGAGGCCATGTTTAAGGTGGGTCAGCCATGGCAGGAGCCAGAAGGGAACTCCTTCCAGGCTTTAGCAGGGCCCTGCCCATCCCACCTCCAGGGGGTTCCACAGCTCTCTCTCTGCTAAGAAGCAAGCCATGTGTTCGGCTCATTTAGCAGAAAAGAGTGCGGAGTCACTGTTCTAGACCCACCCTTAATCATGGGAAATCGGTAAAGGTATTCATAGCAACTCCATTGTTTAAGGAGCAACAAATCAGTCCTATGACAACCCAGGTCAGACTGCTATGGGTATGGCTTTAAAAAACAGAACCAATGGACCAGGGACTCATTATGGCCATGGGAATGTGGGGCCCTCTCTGATGTAATGAGGGAGTGACTGATTATCCCCACTATGGCCTCAGTCATCAGATCAGAAGATGTGTGGGTAGCTCTGACTGCACAGTTAGTTATGGCAGATTTGGGGTGAGTGTTCACACGGTCAGACTCTCATCCCCTATGGGTCTCAATCTGCACTGTGTGCCTCTGTCTCTGGGCGATTTCCTTACAAACACACATTTTGCCTCTGAGTCCAGACACGACCTGAGACCCCGTGTGTAATGGTTTGAATAGCAATGTCCTTCCCTAGAGTCTCAAGCTTTTGAACACTTGATTCCTAGTGGGCGGTACTACTTGGCTAGATTCAGGAGGTGTGGCCACACTGGAGGAAGTACATTACTGGCGCTCACCTCAGCGGATTCAAAGCTTCCTACCATGGAAACTCTGCACTCTCGACTTCATGCTTGCAGCTCGGGGTATGGGATCTCTGCTTTCTGCTTCTGCCAGCATGCCTGCACTCCACTATCATGGGCTCTAACACTTGAGAACCATAAGCCCAAATAAACCATTCGATGAATTTCCTTGGTTCTGGTGTTTTAACACAAGAATGGAAAAGTCAGTAAATACAGTGTTTTTGTGATAAGCACCCCAAGTCAGTCCTCACTCCAAGACTTGGGGCGGGGGGGTGTCCCCATTTTATAGAAAAGAAAACAGGAGCAGAGGAAATGGAATGAAGGATGTGGACTACCAGCTTCCAAAGACAGCAGCAGTCTGATCCTCAAAACCCGTGATCCTGGGTAGCACAGGGGATTTCACGGTACGGCGAGAGATGAAGAAGCTGGTGTGGGGGAAAGGCTGACCAAAGCTGTATCTTCAGTATAGAGGAGCTTCTTGGACTGTGGCCAGGAGCTGGAACCATAGCAGGGGGCTCAGGGAGGTGTGGCATCGCCATCTCTGCAGACAGAGGAGACATACACCAGGAGGGCAGACAGTGTGGAAAAGGTCCCTAAGTAGGTTCTCCCAGAGCTCCAAGAATCTGGGATACCTCAAGTGATGATACAACCTTGGCCCCATGAGGCCAGTGCTGAGCCTCCAGAGCTGTCAGACTAAGTCTGTGGTACACAGTTGATCCAGTCACAGCTGGAGTGGCTCAGCCAAAGGAGGTGGAGCCAGATATGGGTCATCCCATCTTTATCCTCCAGTCTAGCCCTGACGAGTAAACTTTCTCTAGGTGGAAGCTAAACTCTAATTGAGCTCTAAACTCTTATTGAGCTCTTCTACTTGAGGGCAATTTTTAGAGGATATGTAAACCGGAATCCTAGAATTACAGCAAAGCCCGCCAGGCCACTCTAACTATGGACTGGGAGTCGAGCTTACCCACACAGTCAGGGCTTCAACCTTCATGGCAGAAGGAGACTGGGAGAATCCCAGTATTCAAAATCACTACCTGGAACCTACTGGCTCTTGTGCCATGTACCAGGGAGTGACATGCAGGCATTTCAGTCTCTTAACTCTAAGTCACAGGAGGGACAGAAAAGGATTTGACTCATAACATCCAGAGTATGTGACAAGTGTCCCAGGCACAAGGTGGAGCGCTACCTTCAAGCATTCATTCTCTGTCTGCAGATACCATTGAAGGAGTCCAGTGAGGCTTCCAGCTTAGCACCCCATTTCACCCCCTTTCTTCCCACTTCTAGAAACTCTCCCATGTTCTCTGGCTGCACAGATATTTAGGGCTATGTTTGGGAAGTGACATCCACAGGTTCATGTAGCCCTGTGTTTGTCACCTTCTGGAGACCCAGCGCCTCCACCAGCATCCGATAGTATTGAATTCAGGCCCTTTCTGGCTCCAATACTCTGGAAAGATCCAGTTAATTAGGCTCTATGTTCCTCCTTAACCTCCCCTGCCTGAATGTTTGTCCTAGGGACAGCCTCTGTGAGGTCATTTACATTCTAACTGAGGCATGTGTGTGTGTGTGTGTGTGTGTGTGTGTGTGTGTGTGTGTGTGTGTGTGTTTCATAAAAATAATCTGTAACTGCTAATTCTTTATATGTCTGGTGAATGCTGTCCAGGAGCACTGGTTCCATTCTGGGAGGAGGGAGATGGCTTCATAAACATCCCATTTCTACCAGGTCTTCATGGTTGAACTTGGAGCAAGCACTTGGAGCTAAGGTTTTCAGTCTGTCACATTCACAGCCAGAATGACGTAGGTGCTTGCTGCCCAGTCGCACCCAGTCGCACTGACTTTCCTGGGGGATATACCTTGAGGCCACATGAGATGTTGGTGCATGGTTCTGATGTCCCTTGCCGGGTGTCTCCTCCTAAAGGTTCTGCTTCCTCGCCTGTAAGAGGGGGCAGGGCAAGCCTGTTTCTAAATTAGCCAGAGGTTCTGTTGGGCCGGTGTTTTTGTTTTTTGTTTGTTTGTTTGTTTGTTTGTTTTAGATTTATTTATTTATTATATGTAAGTACACTGTAACTGTCTTCAGACACTCCAGAAGAGGGAGTCAGATCTTGTTACGGATGGTTATGAGCCACCATGTGGTTGCTGGGATTTGAACTCTGAACCTTTGGAAGAGCAGTCGGGTGCTCTTACCCACTGAGCCATCTCACCAGCCCGGTGTTTTTGTTTTTATTTTTCCAGTTGATAGCAGTGGGTAGGTTTGAATTTTCCTTTCTCTTGTTCAAACAAAACCCAGGTGGGGGGAATGGAAAAACTGAGGCTTTATAATAACTAGAGCAAAGGTCTACAAGCTCCTCAGCTTGTAGGACAAGCAGGAACCGCAAAGCAATGAATCAAGGGAGTCATTCTTTACACAGTGACAGAGGGGTGACATCTTATCAGGGAAGTTCCACATGCATGCCAATCCAAACAAGGCCACAGTCCCCAACAACCTCAACAGGAGCCTCAAACAAAAGGGTTAGGGGTTAAGGTTAGGGTTCCAGTCATTAGAACTGAAGTACAAGATGTGAGGTCCCTCTTCAGTCCCCAGTGCCTTTATGTGTTGGGGACATGAGGTTTTCTGTGGAGTCTCCTGGAAAGAGCCTCTTCTGTCTTTGAAGGTCAGGTGTGTGTCTATTCATACCTTGGTCACCCCTTCCTCTCAATCCTGCCAAGGTGCCGAGGAGTAGGAAGCCCATGTGGGTACATAGTTACGGTGTAGGCCAAAAGAAAGTGAAGACCTGGTGCCAGGAAGTGGGTCACTGGGCTCATGAGTCAGGGCACAAGGAAACTGCTATTGTCCTCATGTCCTGAGGCATAAAGATCAGTCCAGCCCTGGCCAACAGAACATTCCTGCTGCTCCTTCACCCTGTCCCAGCCTTTGTCATTAGCCCTACAAAGCAATTGTTCCTTTGCTGACGCTCAGCAGGAACCCAACAGCCACCCACTCCTACCCGGTGTACCTCTGAGGTACTGGCACCAGACTGGGTCCATTACATTTCCGCCCCTGAGGTGGCTGTGTCTTCCATGGCTTTCTTTCATCACACCCAAGTCCTTAAGCCCAGTACTATACCTCTTGTTCCCTAATTATTAATTAACAGACCCAGGAGCCATCTGAACAGGCACACTTATCAGTCCCCCTCCTCCCCTCCCCCCCCCCCCC
>NC_034591.1:129656705-129699754 GCF_900095145.1 Mus pahari | reverse complement strand
CCCCCCCCCCCCCCCCCCCCCCCCGCTCCTCCACAAAGAACTAGTTCACCAGCCTCGTGGCAACCCTGCATTTGCCAACGGTTGACAGGTAAGGAAACACTTAGAAAGGCTGTGTGGGTTGCCCGGTGTCACACAGCTGATGAGCAGGACCCTCAGATTCCAGAGACAGGGGCAGGTTCCTGTATTCTCAGCCATCTCTCAGGCCTCTCCTATGAGCACGAACCAAAGACAAAGTTAGCAATGCTGGTTTGATCTAACACCGCCTACTCAGGAGAAGAGATTCTTCCTGCTTAGTAGGCAGTGTCAGAGATGGATCTCAGAAGGGCCAGGAAACTTGCCTGCATTCACTCACAGGAAGCAATGCCATCAGGATGCATGTTCACAAACCTACCATCACTGCCCCTAAACTGCAAAATGCAATGAGGTTCTTGACTATATTGGTACCAGGAGGGACAGCTGTGGGGCAGAGGCTGATGTGAGTATGGATGGGGCATCTCGGCTGTCACCGTAGCTAGAGGTTTACGGCTGCCTGGCATGTCTAAGAAAGGCCCTGCCATGACCATATGGAACACCTCCTGTGGTGTGGTCATCAGTAAGGATCCTGTTTGCCTGAAGCTGAGCCCAGAGCCTGGGACATCTTAACCCTCTGATACTTCCTGAAGTTTTGAAGGCTGCAAATGCCAGGGTGGTCAGTAGAGAGCTATGTTCTGGACCATTGAGAGTTTCATTAACTGGCACCATTTTTAAAACTGCAGCAACAGCATCACCCATGGTACCTAAGATGCCAACACATCAGCCCTGCCCATGTTTATAACTGCCCCTCTCCAGGAGACATGATTTTCCCAAACATATGCATTCGGTCCTTACTGTCGAATGTCAATCATGAAAAATCACAGGCTGGTAGTCCTCAGGACAGACTGATTTATCCTGGGGAGTGGGGGGTACCATCAGAAGGCTTCCTCTAATCTCTCCATGTGTCCATGCCTACCTGTGGTAATGGGGATGCTTGCACGCAAGCATGTGTGCATGTGTGCATGTGTGCGCGTGTGTGTATGTGTGTGTATATGCGTGCATGCACGCACATGCATGTCTGTGTGTGTGCACATGTCTGTGGGTATATGTGTGTGCATGCATGTGTGTATGTGTGTCTCTGTGTGTCTGTGTATGTGTGTCTGTGTATGTCCATGTGTGTGTCTATGAATGTGTGTGCATGCACATTTGCAAGCATGTACATGCATGCATGGATATGTGTGTGCCCACACTCATGTGTATGTATGTACATGTGTGTGTATGCACGTGCATGTGTATATGTGTGTGTTATATGTCTGTGTCTGTGTGTGCATGTGTGCATATGTGTGTGTGTATGTGTGTGTGTATACCATTCTTTCATTTCATCCAACTGCTGCTCCTGCCCCTTGTCCATTCCTGCCTCTGCCATGTTCTCCTCACCCCTTCTCACCACATCTCCCATGTCCAGGAAACACAAAGAAACCAATCAATGTCCAATATCAGTAGGCCAGTCTGCTCTGCATGTAGAGTTACCTACTAGGGCCATGATGGGTGGAACTGGGCCCCACAGATCGATGTCAAAGCAGGAACCAACTTGCTTCTAAACCTAGCTTTGCTACTTAAGAGCTGTGTGTCTCTGGACAAGTGGCTTAGCCTCTCTAAGTTCTACTTTCCTCTCTTGCAAAAGGAGGATGCCCCTGGAGGGTTGCTTGCAGGGGTTCAATGTCATTTTCTAAGATGATTGACACAGTGGCCTGGTTTACTTCATGTCCTCTTAGGGAAGCCTGGGCTGTGTGATTCGGGGAGCTCAAAAGCAGTTATCCTGGCTCCTCCCTCTCTGAGGCTGACTCTGTAGCCGGTAGAGGGGTGGACAGAGTCCAAGCTTCAGCATTGGTTTCTAGATTGTACAAGGCTGACCCCAAGCTGCCAGCACCTGGCTGTGTCACTGCTGGAAACCCGGCAGCGAAGGCTCTTTACAGTCAAAGAAATGAAGCATGAGCTCAGGAGATGCTGAAAGACAGGAAGATGACAGCATCAGGAGGCTGCGTCACACCAAGACTGCTTTAAGTCTGACTGTGAGTCTCCTAGCTGCAGAAGCACAGAAGGAACCCAGAGCTGTCAAACACAGGCTCAGCTGCAAGGAAGCTTCGATCATTTGTTACTACATAATATGTGAATGGAGACTGTAACTTAGTTCCTGCTGGTGGAAGTTCAGTTTGTTTACATTTTAACAGATGCTCTAATATGTAGCAATTTAGCCTTTGACTAGGTTCAAAGCTTAACTCTGCTACTTGAAGTCCCAAGGCCTTAAGTAAACCAGTTCATCTCTCTGAGCCTGTTTCTCCATCCATAAAGTAAGATTGACATCCATGTGTCAGGACCTGCAGATGAATGTTGGGGTGCCAGGGAGTCACAGGCTGTGCTAGCGTGTGATGTTTAGACCCTGACTGTACTCTACCCTCTCTGATTAGGCATTCCTAGATCACCTTTCTCTTTGTTCTTCCCGGAGTCATTTGAGGGCTTCTGACATGTAAGGTGACACAGCATCAGGCAAGGAAAATGTAGCTACACACAAAAGACTCTGCTTCCAGGAGTTCGGGGGCCAAGTGTAGAGATGGGAAATAAACTGCCATACAGGCATGTGGCTGCTCCCAGTGAAGTTCTGTGAGTTGGGCACAGGGCAGCATCATGGAACAGTTCCCTAGGGGCCAGAGAAGGTTTCCCTGTAGCAGTAACTGGTTGATCAGAGGTGTTTATGAGAGAGAAAGCAGGATGCAAATATCTATCGCAGGCAGAAGGAACTGTACTTGCAAAGGCCCAGGGGTAGGGAAGAATCATGTGCCTGGCAGTCCCATACACCACACAGGACATGGTACTGTGAGGATACAGTGGGGATGTCAGGGGATACGTGAATGGCATCCTCACTGTTGAAGAAGCATAGTGGGACAAAGTTTGAATGGAGCATCAGAGGACAGGTGGAAGGTGCCACCTCCTTCAAGCCAGAGATGGTAGCGGTGGTGGCGGAGAAGAGACAGGATGGATGCCAAGTGACTCATTCACAGGACCTGTCGATAAGCAATGGGCAGCAGTGTGTGGTGATGAGCCTGGGTATGAGGTGATGAGCTGGGGCATGGGACAAAGAGTCACAATGTGCCTTGGTGGACTATAGCATGGGATGAGGGGAGGTCCAGCTCTGTCCCTCCTACCCCCGAGGTCAGTCCTGTGCATATGTTCCAAGCTATCTGAGAATCTGGGGACATATATTGCTTTTGCAGAGCCCTGGCTCCCAAGGGCTCCATCATGATTGGCAGTAACGCCTCATTATTAAAGGTGTCCACTACACTGCAGCTCTCTGGTTCTTGCTGGCTTCTCTTCAGCTCAGCAGCTGCCTTTGAGCCGTTCCCGTCTCATTATCCCGCGAGTCCCTACTTCTTTTTGTGAAAATTTAATTGCCTTCTGTATTTGAAAGGGTCTCAGCCTGCTACTCAGGTTTGGAGAGTTGGAGTTAAACGCACCCCGATCAAAGACTGCGTGAGGCCAGTGTGGTTCTCCTTAACATTGCAGCCACTTGACTCCTCCCAAAATGGAAACCAAATTGCTCCATGCGGAAACTTAAAAGGTACCTTGTTGAGCAGCTCAGGAGTATGGGCTGCCTGCCTGCCTGCCGCAGGCCTAAATGGGGGAACTCTCTAGGATGTGAACACCCAGGGTGTGGGGCTAGTTCCCTGTGAAGGTGCAGATGCCCAGTCCCCACTCCTCCAGGAACTCCAGGCTCCTTAAACATTCCTTTATTCTTTTTATTTTAAAAATCCACAGACAGAGCCTTCGGCCCAAGCTGGCCTTAAATTCTCTATGACCTTGAATCTCTGGTTCCCCCTGCCTCTGACCCCCAAAGTACTAAGATCGTAAGCATGCCCCATCACAACAGGTTTGTATGGTGCAGGGATTGGACTCAGGGCTTCCCGAATGCCACGCAACCACTCTACAAATGAGCCACACTTCCAGCCCTGGGCATTCCTTAACCATCAAGCCAAAATAACTTGTAAGGAAGGCACTTGTGGGCTCCGTGTGTCTACTCCAAGCACTCCAACCGCACCCCCACCCCACCCCCCCACCCCCGCACAGAGACCTGATGTTAACCCACAGGCTACACAACCTGGAATGCTGCTCTCTGTGATGTAGATTGATTGATCTCTATGCAGATTGATGCTGGAGGTCCTCCACCATCTTCGGCCACTATACCTTGCTGGGTTCTTTGTAAGGTACATTGTGTTAGAGGTTTCTGCTGTATCTAGGAACACATCACACACACACACACACAGACACACACACAGACACACACACACACACACACACACACACACACTCAAGTTAATGTCATTCAACCTGGGACCCACGCGACATCACTAAGGAAGCCGGGAGCAGGCAGTGCTTTTAGGGAAAGAAAAGTATCTCATTTGGAACAGGTTGGGAAACAAATCTGTGTTTGAAGGGCAGAGATGAACAGGTGTGACGTTGTGCTGAGAGCCCCGAGTATATAAATAGCAGAGGAGGTGACAGGAGCAGCTGGCCCTCTCTCCTACAGTGTGCAAGGCCACCTTCTGCTACTCTCTTTAGTCACCACATTCTGCGCTCTTCCCTTCTCCTCCCTTCTAGCTTCCTTTCCTGTTCTTCTATCCTTCCCCCCTTAACAACCATCTTTTCCTCTCTCCCTTGAGTTCTATCTCCATTGATGTTGTTGGCCCAAGACAGCTCTGAGCTCAAGCCAGGACCCTTTCTATCCAAGTAACTCCTTCTGGCTTAAACACAAAAAGGAATTGATTGGCCTGAGTGACTGGACCTTGCCCAGATGGACTTCAGGCATGGCTGGATCCAGGGATGGGGGAATGTCAGCAACACCTACTCTTTTGGTCTCTTGTTCCTTACACAGGCAGGCAAAGGTGCCTCCTACCACCTCAAGGTTCCCCTTCCCTAGTGCAGCCACACCAGCAAGAAGAAAAAGGCAAGCACTCAGCTCCCTGTGGTTCCAGCTGGGATGTGCCCTGCCGTACATGGCCACTGGCTGTGGTCATAGCAAGGGGCTCAGTTTTATCCTAGGAGCCCCAATTGGGATTAGCCCATCAGAGCTGTGCAATCAGAGTGCCCTGCCCTGGGGCCTCCTGTCAGAGGCTGACTGGGGTCCCACAGGCACCCACAAGAGCCCACAGTGAGTGTCCCATCTCTTTTACAGCTTATCAGGGCCCTCTCCTGTCCTTCCTAATTCTGCCTCATTTTTAATCAGTATCTCTCAGTCACTGCCATCTGTAGCGAAGAGGTAGCTCACCTCCAGCACCCCAGCCTCCCCCCAAAATGGCCTACTCACCACACAGGAACAATAAGGATAGCAGACTCACTCTGCTCTGGGTTCCGGTCCTGACCTGCCTCTTCCCAAGATGAATAGATGGGCAGATGTAAGAGTCTAGAATATCCCTATGTGACATATGCTCTTCCCAGGAGTCCTGCACCCTCCCTCTTCCCAAAAGCAGCCCATGCTACTGTGTCCAGCACCACTACCCTGCCAGATACCCAAACACAGGAAGCTAAAGCTCCAAAGGCCCCGCTGAAACCTCAGGGTCGTCTTGTGTGGCCCCCATATCAGCCATCCCTCCTCCTAGCCTTACCCTGGGGACCCAACTCCACCCCCAGTAGCTCAGAGATGTGAGGACTGAGTAAGGCCAGCAGAATAGCCTTTGTTGGCCTTCCAGGGAGTCCTTTTCCCCGAGTCCTCAGGAGTCCGCTGTTTCCAAGTCACTAGCTCTGCGCATGCCTGGACTGGAATCCACATAGACCACACCAAGACCAAGTTCTTAGCACCGAGATTTATTTGCCTAAGAGGGACAAAGGGCAGGGAATAAGAGACAAAGACAGGAGATAGCGGGCAAAGGGGAAGGGAACAAAGGAGGCGGGGGGGGGGGGGGGGAGGGGACTGCCTTTGGATAGAGAGGAAACAGATTTGGCCCTATGACAAATGGCAGTTTATAAAGGGAAAGGGGAAACGCTGTGTTAAGATGAGGTGTTTAATTTTGATTGGACAGGTTAATTAGATGAGCCAAAAGGGGACTTTTGATTGCTGGATTTCAGTGCTTTTATAGCTAGACTGTAGTGGTCTGCCTCAGGAGGAGGAAGTGGCCAAATAAGGGAATAGACCTTGGGGGCTAGCCTTAGGAGTGCAATCTAATGGTTTAGCAAGGCAGAGGGAGTAGGGGGAAGGCAAGGCTCGCCAGAGCTATGTCTGCCATGCTTACATGTTAGAGCCCCTCACTGAGCCGCCAGCGGGCACCTGACCTAAGTCTCCCCATCATTCTAGAACACAGTGAGCTGGGCAAAGAGGCCGCTAGGAATAGCCAGGGCTGGCGTGGACCAATCATTTCTGCAGGCCAGCCGTGAATCATGAAGGGACAGCAGGAGTCAAGCTGGCACATGAGCAACTCGGCAGCCTAGATCCCTGGTAGAAAAAGCAAGGCCTAAAATGTTCCGCAGTTCTCCATTCAGATTTTGCCTCCCCTAGCCGTGTGACCACAGACAAAGCACTTCACCTCTTTGTGCCTCCCTGTTGCTCCTTTGCATAGGGGGTGCGGCAGTCATATTCTCCCTGGAAAGGTCTCTGTAAATATATAGAGTCTCCTCTGTGGGGCAGGGGCAGGGAATGAGAAATTCTGATTAGTAAAACAGGGAGGGGGGAGACATCAGTAGGGACAGTGGTGCATAGTTTATGAAGTGATAGTTATAAATAACAGGATGACATTCCCAGTCATTGTAGTTTCCTGAGCACCGACGATGTGCTGCTCCCTGCCGTCTCTTGATCATGCCTAGGCACATGTAGACGAGTTTGTGCCTCCTGCCATGGTTCTGCCTGCTGTGCCTCCTTTGCTGCATTCTCCCCTTGGCGCCTCCTTCCTGGAGCCTGTGATTTACTCCAGTCTATCCCGAAAGGCCATACTGAGTCTGTCCCATCCCTCCCTCTAACATGGAGGCCATGCTGGCCACTCCGTACAGCTCTGTCACCCGCTGATGTTGCAGCATCAGTGGGTCCAGGTCAAAGTTGCAACATCAGCGGGTCCAGGTCAAGGTTGTTGCAAGCCACCATCAGGACAGGGTTGCTTCTAGTGGAAACTGGAGAGAAGCCATTTCCATCTCTCAGAGCCCCCTCACTCCTTAGACCATGCTTCACCAGAATCCACCAGCCAAACACCTAAGAGAGAGGTGGCTCATTTGGGCTCATATTCTCAGATGGTCCAGAGTAACTGAGTTGTCCCATTCCCTTGGGGCCCGTGGGGTGGGGAGGTGCAGTGCATTCTGTTGGGAGAACTTGGCAGGAAAACAAAAACAAAAACAAAAACAAAAAACCCAGCTCAACTCCACGCCAGAAGCAAAGAGAGGAAGAAACCAGGGTTCCGTGACCTCCCTCAAGGGCTCACCCCCATTGACCTAAGGCCTCCAATCAGCCCCACCTCTTCAAGTTCCCATCACTCCCCAGTGGTGCCCCGCCCCCAGGAACCACAGGTAGGAAGCCTCTACACATGAGCATGGGCCACTCAAGACCTAACTGAGGAGCCTTCTCCCGATCCCACTTATGCAGACTCCATGAATATGTCCATCAGCCTGTCACTTGAAGCCAGCTCTCGTTGGGTGCAGTGGGTTCCTGCTTATGGAATTCAAAAGGACAAGTTTCACTTCTGCCTGCCACACCCAGAAGTCAAGAATGGTTTGAGGCCTTGGGCAAGCTGGTCCCTGTGGACCTCAATGTCCCCTCCATGAAGTGAGAAAGTTGTCATCACAATCCTCTCTCCTGGCCACTTTGACAGTGGTGAGGTGACACATGTCCCAGGGACTTACAAAAGGCCAGGTGCTGGACTTGGGGTGAATTCTTTATTCCCAGGGTTCCCAGTGGCCACAGCACTCAAATCTTTATGTACTTTGCTTTTAAAAGCTATGTCCCACCCCCACAGTACCCCCAGGAAAGAGCTTGGTTCTGTCAGGCACTCTGCTAAATTATAATCTCTTGCTTCTTTTCACAGAACCCCTCCCCTGGAGGGGGGGGGGCTGGGATTTGGGAACTAGGGAATGCCACTCAAGGCTGCTTATTGAACACCAAACAATGGCCCTTCATGAGGTCAGCTGGCAGCCTAGCAACCGCTCAAGCCCTTAGTAACCATCTCAGAAGTGTTGATATTTACCCAACAGAAAGTTTCCCTTATCTTGATAAATGCCCAATTCCTTCACCAGGGCACTTGCAAGAAGCCACACCCAGTTAGAATGGCAGGTACCCCCCCCCCTTTTCTGAGCAAGCCTACACAGGGCAGGGAGCCTAAGGCATGGCCCAGTTCTGAACACCTCTCTGGGCCTGAGTTCCACCCACTCTGTGGGTGTCAGACATAAGGAGCACTAAATAGTGTGACTATATGCCCCTCTTTATCAATACCCTTTTAAAAGTGTCCTTGCCGTCCTCAAATCTCCTCGGTGAGATCACCTACCCATGAGGCCACTGTCAGCCCGTAGTTCCCGTGTTTTCCCTCCATCCTCTTCCTTGGTCTCAAATTAATCTGAATAATTCAGCCTGATATGTTGGGGGACCTTCCCTAGATCATACGTGGAGCTAGGCACTAGGGAAACTGAGGCAGACCTGGTCCTTGTTTTCTGACGTTTCAGGTTCTGGGAGACAGCGCCTTAGCACTCTGCAGACAGCTAGGACAGAATCCAGAGCCTCCCCTGCTCGTCCCCAACAAGCTATTTTAGTCTGTAATAATACTCCTCAGTATGCTGGCGGCATTTTACAGTCTCCAAAACACTTCCCTTGTGTTACCTCATTTAACCCTGACGTCATCTGAGGGTGAGATTCTAATATGTCCCCATTGCTCAGACGGGAGCTGAAGGTCACGGGGCCTGGAGAGCTCGGCCTTCACTTCCTCCCTCCTCTCCTGTGGGCTGGGATGCTAATGCCTGCTTCACAGGACCATCTGCAAAGGGGAGAGGCTGCACTCAGAACTTCCACAAGCAATGGCAGTTGTCTACCATGAGCCCCTCAGCTCCAATCAGTGAGGAACTCTGGGGACCTCCTGAGCGTCCACATTCAGAGACATCTCCAGACCCCTTGGAAGGTCTGCCTGACCCATTTCAGAATCCAGGAAACACCTCTGGGCTGAGATCCCAGCTCTGCCACCTTGGCAACCTCCAGCCTCAGCTTATTCATCTGTAAAATGGGTCTAAGTCTGAATTTTTTTCTAAAGACGATGGAATGAAAAAGAACAAACAAACAGCAGCAAAAAGGCATGCTGGGGTAGGCTGGACTGGGCTAGTGATGTGGCTTCGATGGTAGGTGAGGTATTCATCCAGTTTGCTAAAACCCCGGGGATTGATTCTCAGCACTGAATAAATTACTATGGTGTTGCAAGCCTGTCACCTCAGGATTATTTGGGTGGAAGCAGGAGGATCAGAGGTTCAAGGTCATCCTTGACTGTATATGGAGGCCAGTTTGGCATATATGGTACACTGTCTCCTACTCTGCACATAGACACCAGGCCTGGCTGGACAGGAGACTCTGTAAGATACTGGTGTTGGGACCTGAACGTGGGAAGGATTGGATGGGAGCCCCTCAGCCTGAGCAGAGCCCATTTAGTGAAAAAGCCCAACAAGGCTACAATGCTGCTTAGTCGGTTTTTTGTTTTGTTTTGTTTTGTTTTTTGTTTTTTCGTTTTTCAACTTGACACAAACTAGAGTCATCTAGGAAGCGAGAGCCTGAATTTGAGGAAGTGATTCTGTTCTATTAGCCAGGAGCCAGGTTGGTGCAGCATTTTCTGTTGTCGAGTTGTTTTTTTTTTTTAATAGTTTATTAATTTTTATTTTATGTGCACTGGTGTTTTGCCTGCATGTGCATCTGTGTGAGAGTGTCAGATCTTGGAGTTACAGACAGTTGTGAGCTGCCATGTGGATGTTGGGACCTGAACCTGGGAAGAGCATTCTGTGTTCTTCACCACCGGACCATCTCTCCAGCCAAAGAATTTTCTTGATTAATGATTGATGTGGTAATAAGCAGCCCATTCTGGGTGACACCACCCCTGGGGAGGGGAGCCTGGTGGCATTAGAAAGAAGCTGAGCTAAAGGGAACAGGCCTGTAAGAAGCATTCCTCTGTGATCTCTGCTTCAATTCCTGCCCGGACTCCCTTCACGATGGATGGGCTGTATGTTATAAAATGAATTGAGCCCTCTCCTCACATTGCTTTTGGTGTTTATTACAGTAAGAAAGCAAACTAGGACGGCCTCTTTCCCCAAGCTTGCATCAAGCCACATCCCCTTTGAGGGGGTTCAGCTGATGGAAACTGTTGTCTTGTCCCAGGCCTAGCATACCATACAGTGGGAAGCAGACATGCATACAAGCACATGTACACACACACACACACACACACACACACATACATACATACACACACACACACACACACACACACACACACACACACACATCCTTTCTTTACCAAACTCTACAGGAACAAAGCTGTCAGATTCCCTGGTGCCACCTAAGTGGTTTCCCACCCACGCCCCTGCCAGGAGCTGAGTCACCCGGCACTGGCACCGAGGCGGACTGTGGGAAGGGTGTTCCTTCCTCTGCTGCAGGCAAGCTCTCGAAAGCCAGAACCCAGCCCCTGGCAGGTGCCGGGAGGGGCCTTATGCAACTTCTGACATTGTTCAAAATCACTTCTACAGAAAAGCAGGGACCCAGGCTGCAATAGGCACAGCTAGGCTTTCTTATGTAATCTTTACCATTGTTAAAAAGCCATGCATGTTCACAATTTCCATCTGCCCAGGGCCTCAGATATCTGGCCTGGCCAAACCTCCTGTTCTGCTCCCAGCAGCTCCGGCAGAGGCCAGAGCGGGCTTTGAACAAGTGAGGGAAATAAGGCATGTTTGGGGTGGCATGGCCCAGAGACCCCAGGAGCAGCTCTACACCCCAGCTTTCCACTGGCCAGCCCAGGCACTGCTGGAAATCAAAAAGAAACAAAACAGGTAAATTTGCAACATTTGATTCTTTTCTTGAATAAGATAGCCATGAGTAGTAGCTCTTAGCTAATGGCTAAGTGAGAAGTCTGAACTCTGATGTTTGAAACAGAAACAGAAAAGCAGGCTAAGGAGATGGCTAGGTGGGTAAAAGTGTGTGCCAGCAAGCCTGATGCCACTAGCTTGACCCCAGAACCTATACAATGGGCGGGAGAACTGACTTCTCCAAGTTGTCCTCTGACCTCCGATGCGTGCACCATGACACATGCACATTAATAGTGAAGAAGACCTTTTAAAGGAAGGAAAGTTTGTTTCTATTAGTATAGAGCAGGAAAGTGTGTGTGTGTGTGTGTGTGTGTGTGTGTGTGTGTGTGTGTGTGTGTGTGTGTGCATTCATAGGATGAGGTGTTCACAACCCTCTGTACATTTAGAGGACAACTTGCAGGAATCAGTTCTTTCCTTCCACTGTCTGCATCCTGGATCTTCAGGCCTGGCAGCACGTGCCTTTAGTACCTGAGCTATCTCACCACCATGGGAAATGTCTTTACATTCCTGAATTGCTCTCCAGGGGCTGTGGGAGGCGAAGGCCTGGAAGTCAGAGTCAAGGAGAAAGGAGCTACAGGGGAGGGCACTCTTCAGCAAGGCTGATGCTGAGCTGAATGTCTCTGTCCCCTTCTCTGCTATACTCAGTGTGTGCCAAAGCTGTCGCAGGTGTGCACCAGTGACTAGCCACGCTGGGACTCACGCTGCCTGCTTTGCTGTCTTTCCTCAGTCGCTCAGTGATCCTCAGCAGATGCTTTCACTCAATCCCTGGCTGAAGAACTAGGGTTCAGAATGGCTGTGTGCAGGGGACGGATGGCAAAGCCCCACAGTCATACAGTGTGAGATTCACAGTAATTAGCAAAGGAGAGTAGAGAGAGGCAGTCACAGGGACAGTGGGCCAGCTGTGTCCTTTTAACAAGGCAGCCTAACAGGAGTGCCTGCCAGGCCTTGCCGACTGACCCTTGCTGTGTCTGTGAACGTTCCCCTGAGATGGCACAGTGACCTCATCAGCATGGCTTCCTACTGCTGAACCCTCTTCTACAACTGACTCTGTAGAGCTGGGAGTGACACGTCTCTTGCTGTGACCAGAGAAGCATATGATACTAGTGGCCAGGCAGCCAAGGAGCCAGGAAGGGACATGCCAAGTCTGGATGTGTGTTCTGTGAAGTTGGGCTTTCTTGGAACCGCGCTCTTGTTACATTCCATGGGAGAGGAAAATGTGTTCCGGAAGGGAAAAGTGTTTATTATCAAAAGATAGGAGGCCTGCAAAGCCTCAGGTCAGCCTGGATCCACAAAGCGCTGTGTGGAGAAAAATGTACTTTCAGAAATGGAAAACTGTAAGTTTAGCATCCTGCTTATTCATGTCTTAAACAGAAAAAAATTAGTTAATTTTGCCCTAAGGAACATTGAAAATATGTATTCCACAGCTAAGTGAAATATTTTATGCCCCCCCCCCAGCACAGTGTGCACACACATACCTCCTGTGGGGCTCAGTGCAGGCTTCAAGTGTCAGTGTGTCTTGCAACCTCTTATTATAGTGGACAACTTTTGCCTTTTCATATTCTCTGCTCTCTGGTTTCTCTGTCCACAGTCTTCAGAGCCTCTGCTCTCTGTCACTAGCTGGTTAGTCATAAGACTCCCTAAGGCCGACTTCCCCAGCCCTCTCTTAGGATGTAAGTGATTGCCATCAAGGTCTGGAGGCTTTTAACACCATGGCAGGATATTAAGAACATGTGTGGATGGCAGGCTTCCTTGGCTCAAATTGGGAAAAGCCATGCTGTGCCTTAGCTGGTGACTTCCCTTGCTGGAGACGCATGTCTCCTTCTCTGAGGTCCTGATCACTGAGCAGAATCAGCTGCTGCTGCTGCTGTGGGCCCTCACCCCTGAGCTGCAGCCCTGGCCCTCACCTCTGAGCTGAAGCCCTGGCCCTCACCCCTGAGCTGGAGCCCTGGCCCTCACCCCTGAGCTGGAGCCCTGGCCCTCACCCCTGAGCTGGAATTGGTTCCCTGGACTGTTTTGTGCTTTTCACTTCTCTGTCATCCCCAGGGTCCAAGAGCAGAATCTATGTCACCTGTATGTCCTGAGAGCATGGGTCCTGGCAGGAAGGGGAGGTGGGGAGACAAGAAAGGAGGAGGAAAGAGAGAGAGGAAAATGAAATGTAAATTTTAATCGCTCTGCACCCCATAGTTCTTCGCCTCTGGCCTAAGTAATATGACATGCTAAATATGACAGCTTTGCCCCTGCATCGCATTGCCGTATCCACCCTGCACCAGACACGGGGTAGGTCACACAAGTTAGGCACCATATGTACTTGTAAGTCTGCTTACTGTCCCCAGTAAGGGGCACTGCTACTGAGAAGAGAATACCTTCTCAGAAGGCATTATCTGATCCTCCACTTAGGTGAAAGACCAGGGCCCAAAGGAGAAGTCTAGACACACCTTCCTGACCTCCATGGATACCAGTACTCAAATTCACATACTCCCAAGCAGACACAGGCACATAGCTAAAAATAGAAATAGAACTTCAAAAAATCCTTTGACTGACCGAGTGAATGAGTGAATGGACGAATGAGTGAATGAAGGTATGAAAGGGTGGCGTGGTTAATATTCCTCCATGATCATTTGCTCCTGAACCCTCTCATTTGCTCCTGAGCCCTCTCGTTTGCACTTAGTTCCCACTTAGTGGCCTCCCTGCCTCAGGCCACGCCCTCTCAGAAGCCAGCCTTGCCTTGGTCTTCAGCCCATGGTTTATAGAAACCAATCTTGGCATTCACACTCATGGGCAAGGCCAAAGAAGGCTGGAAAGGGAGAGGGAGTGGGGCCAGACAGGGACAGAGGTGTCGCCAAGCAATACATTACCACTGTGGGCAGTTGGGGACACTGGGGACAGTGGGAGCTAGTATACGCCCACAGCTCATGGTGCTCCCACCCAAGGCAAGGAAACAGAACTATTCGCATACTAACTGCCAACACCACCCACCATGGGTGGAGGGCTGGGCTGGGGAGCGATATCTCTAGGAGAGATGGAGATGTGGGTGGGCAGTGGACCCTGCCTGCCCCTCTATTGTCCCATTGGTTTCTGTCACGACTCCATGCTGCTGTGAGGATTAGGTGTGTGCATGTGTGTGTTCATGAGTATGTACATGTGCACGTGTGTGTGTGTGTGTGTGTGTGTGTGTGTGTGTACACATACATATGGGAGACAAGTGTTGATGTCTGGTCTTTCTCAGTCTCCCTCCATCTTTATTTTTGAAGCAGGGTCTCTTGCTGAGCCTGGAACTTGCTGGTTCGGGTAGGGTAACTGGCCAGCAAGTCCCCAGAATTCTCCTATCCCTACATCCTCATCACTAACATTACAGGCACATGCTTCCATGCCTAGCTTTTTAAGTGTGTGTGCTGGGGAACAAACCCTGGTCCTTATGCTTGCATGGCCAGCACTTTATAGACTGAGCCATCAGCCAGGCTGCACGGTCTTGGGGAGGTGTCCCTGCTATACATTAACACTTGATGTGTGTGCCCAGCGCCCTATGTGTGATTCAGAATGGGCACCCCTGGAGCCACCTCCCTAGAACTTCCTCACTATCTGCAGGATAACGTGGTCCTAGAAAAGGCCAAGAACTGGGATGCCATGGGGAGCCTAAGGAGTGGCGTCCCAGGTATCCAGCATGTATAGTCCTGCAGGCAC
This sequence comes from Mus pahari, assembly GCF_900095145.1. Lineage (NCBI taxonomy): Eukaryota > Metazoa > Chordata > Mammalia > Rodentia > Muridae > Mus > Mus pahari. The sequence continues at coordinate 129,684,988 of NC_034591.1, read as the reverse complement.
GTGGGGCAGGGCTGGAGAGCTAAGGATACTGGGGCCTGCCTCGTTTAACCCCATCACTTTATAAAGAGGAGTGGCTGGGCCCAGGACACATGACCGCAAGGTAGTCTGAGACTGGCCTCCCTTCAAAGCAGAGGTCAGACACATAGAGAACAGCAACTCTCCCAGCCTTCCTGCTGGGATGCTCGGGCGGGGGTGTGTGTCATTTTATAGTGCTGGGACCGTGCTCTGCAAACACCTCGCCTGAATGTGTTTCCTGGCTTGGTTCTTTTCCAGCTTTGGTACAAGATGAATTTGCCTTACAGGGGGATTAGCTTCCCTGGGAGGCATGTGCAAAGTCCATGTCTATAGCTACCTTGAGAAGAAGCAATCGGAAGTTCCATGTAACCATTGATGAAGATCACAGGCCTTGACCAGCTGTGTGACCTCAAGCTATCCTCATTCCCTCTCTGAGTCAATTTCCTTATCTTTAAAATGGGGCCTGCGGGGAAATAGCAGGCATAAGAATGCTGAGGATGGTCTGAATCCCCAGGTCTCACTGTTAATATATTGATGCTCTCATTAGTGGTGGTGATGGGAGTGGGGTGACCCCACCCCAGCCAACCGCTAGGTTTATGACTTCTTTCTTCCTATGAATTGTCCAACCCCAAAGTTCTGAGGAATGTTCACCCCTGTGGCACACAGCCATACAGTGCAATCTCAGCAGATCTGAAAGGGCTCAGAGACATCTACGTCTTATAATAGGGAATGTAAGGCCAGGAAGCTTAGCAGCAGTCAGTCCTGGGATCCAAGATGTGGGTTCCCAACATCTGCTCTTTTCTAATATCTGTTATGGGAGTTGTGCCTAAGGTGCTCAGCCCCCACCACTAAGCCTAGCCTCTCTCCACATGTCGCCAGCCATGCAGGATGCTGGGGTGTTCAATCCGTACAGTGGGCGTCATTTCCGCCTCTGAGTTGGTGTACAGCAGATGGCTCAGGGGTTATTTTCAACTCAAGAGAGGACATTTCACAAGAGTATAGCACTCACAGATGGGGCAGTGGGCCTGGAACTCAGGCCAACATTCATAGCCCGGTGGAGGAGCCCCATAGCCTCAGCTCCTGTCCTGGCAGTATGGGATATGTGGCCTTCGGGAACACCTCAGCCTCCCTACTCACAGACTAGGACAGGGAAATCATTAGTGGAACTTTGACATCATCAACCTGGACAAGTAGACCTCAGGGAGAAGAGGCAGGTATAGTGGGGGCTTTGAGAGAGCCTCTCTGTTCCTGGCAGGGGAAAGTCCTCCAGCATGCAGAATGGAGCTGTCCAAGGTATTTAAGTTCCTATGTCCAAGTGGGCCCAGCAAGTGGGGAGGCTGGTGGGAGAGCCACTAGGCTGGGACCTGAGACCCTGCTAGCTCCTTGCTTCCACCTGAGGTCTCAGCTTGGACAGAGGGACTGGGAGGGGAAGGTCCCAGGGGAACACGATATGGGACAGGATGGGGGAGGGGCACCCTCCTGCTGAACCCCACATCTCAGCTCTCAGGCACTTTGTGGTGAATAGAATGTGGGCATGGAGAAAAGACCCATTCACAGGACAAGGGTGTATGGCCTCCCAGCACAAAGGCTCCATGTGCCATGTTTACTATATAATATAAGGAGTTAGAAGCATATTGTAAAAGAACCAAAATCTTCGTCTTGCAGGTGCTGGGATCCCGAGGGACCTCATGTCTTTTAGCACAATGTCTTCTTTCTAAACACTGCATACAGTAAGAGTCTAGTTAGAGTCATATAAACTGAAATTGTATTTAGTTTCATTTTTTCTTGAGTTTCAGATATTTGCCTGGGTCATTAAATTATTTGAAAACACTGTTTTGATATATGCACAATAACTTACTCCTATAGCTATCAAATAACTTATCTAACTAACCCCCATCTCATAAGGATAGCTTACCCTTCATTTTACTTGTCTCGTTAAGAGTATCATTGTGCTCACTATGTGCATGTGACCATAAGCTCAGCAAGTTGAAGTAGGAAGATAGTAGGTTCAAGGCTAGCCTTAACTACATTGTGAAACCCTGGCTCAGATATCAAACCAGGGACTGGAGGAAATAGCTCAGCAGGTACAGATGCTAAAACACCCAACAGTTGTTTCCATTTTGAGAGCATTTGGGATTTCAGGGTTTCAGGTAGACACTGGCTTTAAGGATTTCTTTTTTACTTTTAATTATGTGTATATGTGTATATCTATGTGTGGGTTTATACACATGAGGCCAGAAGAGAGTGCCAGATTCCCCTAGAGCTGGAATTACAGGTGACTGTGAGCCACACATTTGTTTTACATCTCAATGGATCCTTTTTTAAAGAATGTGTAAATGATCACACACTCCATCACGTGGACATGTGAGCCACTGCACACATGTGGAAATTAAAGGACAATTTTTTTCAAAACCAGTTTTCTTCTACATTTACCTGGGTCCTGGGGATCAAACCCAGGTCACCTGACTCAGTGCCAACTGTCTTTACCCAGTGAGCGCTCACCAGGTGACTCACCACTATGTGACGACCCTTTTGCCTATGCTCAGTGTTGTAACACCACATCTTGTTCATTGAGTTCTACACACACAGGTTCTTTGTCCATTTTCTCATGCAGTTTCGGTTTTAAGAAATCATGCTTTGTAGCCTAACTGTTAACCTCTTAAGAAAAACATCTTAAGGACTGAGGACCATTGAGCTTACAGTGACAGGTTGTACTGGCCCAGCTGGCATGAAGTAGAACAGCCTCTAAGGGGGGAGTGAAGATGATTACAAGAAAGGCAGAAAGAAGATGCAAGAGACAGGTATGGGAGGGCTGCAGGTCAATACCATGTCAGCTATGAGCTTATTTTTCTTCACTTTTTTATACTATACAGTACTAGGGGAAGCAAAGCCACAAGCTAACAAAACAACTGCAAAAATATACACATAAGATATCTGTTCTCATCCATAAACCTCCCTATTCCTTCTACCAAGGTCAATAGAATCTTTAGCCCCTTGCCTTGAGCCTCAAGTGAACCTCCACTTATCATTCCATGCCTCAGCAGGCCAATAGACGCAGACCAACAGACCTGCCTTGACTCTGCTGGCAGGCAGCTCTCTCTCTCTCTCTCTCTCTCTCTCTCTCTCTCTCTCTCTCCTTCAGAGAAGCAGACAAACTACTCCCAACAACAGGTACACGTTTTCTCAAAGGTTTTCATTTTGATGAATAAGAATTCAGATTCCTATCTTTGGCAACAAGTGCTGCCCATTGCTTTCCTTGGAGAGATGGGCACACCCAGTACACTTTGGAGAAACTGCCTGCCAAACACCCAAGTTCAATAACCATCATTTGCCAATCATGTACATTCAAGTGGCCTTCCGTGAAAACAGCCGCTACAGCAACCAGCATTGTGGAGGACTGAACATATGCTTTCCTTCCATCAGCATCCAGAGGCAAGTATCACATGCCACCCTCTGTGTGCTCAGGTGTGGAAAGTTCATAAAACCAACCATTCTCACCACTACATCCAGGACACTCATGACCACAAGCGTGTGGCAGTGGAGAATAGGGTGACCCTAGTACACAGTGCCCACCGTAGTCTTGTGTTGAACCTCCAGAATCTTCATTCAACATTGCTGTTCAACTATTGTCGCTGGTGAAAATGGCTCCTGATGTGTCTGTGTCACTATGGACACTATGTGTATGTGTCACTTTTTGGAGGTCTGAGACCTCCAAAAAGCTTAGGAGGGCACTTTTCTGTTGCTGTCACAGAATACTCAATGAAGGCAGCTAAAGATGGAGGTTGGATTTTTGGCTCATAGTTTAGGGATACAGTCCACCCTGGTGGAGAAGTCAGAGTGGCAGGAGTGTGGGAAGCAGAGGAATGGACCCTGGCACTCAGCCCACTTTCTTCTTTGTATTCAGTTTGGGACCCCAGCCCATGTGATGGTGCCATCCACATTCAGAATGGGGTCTTGCTTTTTCTTCTATTAAACCTTTATGAGAAGGTACTACAGATAACCCTGGAGTTGTAGCCCTAGGTGACTATAAATCTAGTCAAGTTGATCATGAAATTTAAGTGTCACATAGACTTAGAAAACAATAAAGAAGACATAAAGCAGACTTTGGGTACAGAACCCTAGAGATGTATAAGGCTGAAGTCACATGGTCAGCATGCAGCCAGTAGGAAACTGCATGACCTGGGCATGGGGTTGGTTTTCTGTCATAGTCCATAAGATATAAGGAAGAGTTTGTTCAGCTCACAGTTTTGAGGCCTTCATGGGTGGACTCACTGTACAAGGTGTGGGGGAGGAAGCCAGATAAGAGAGCTCATCTTGCTCTGTTAACACTACACTCCAACGAGAACAACTAGGTTCCCATGAGATCGCTCTGGGTTACTTTGAGGGCAGCATCCCAGTGACCTGCCCACCTCCCTCTAGGCCACACCTCTTAAAGGTCCCATCCCACCCCACCCCAGCAGAATGACTTTGAGGACCCAGATGCTAGCACAGGAACTGTTAGAAGACAGTTGGTAGATAAGAAAGGTAGGTAAAGAACCTCCCCTTCTGTGGTTCAGAGATGTGGAGGGGAGGAGAGCAAGCACAAAGGCCAGTGCTGAAGGGGCAGGCTGAGCAGCTGGCACAGCCGGAAAGGCCCAGGGAGCACTCGCATCTTGATTCACACCATTGGTGAGGTCAGCGCTGGCCAGGTCTCCATGTTCCTTACAGAGACCTAGCAGAGCTGGGCCTTGAGACCCTGAAAACAATTCCAATCTGGGTTTCTAAAATTCACCGACTCTTCAACTTCATAGGTTGACTCCAGCTAACAAGCATCCTGACAACAGCTCTGAATGGGAAAACACCCCAGAGGCTCCAGTTTCCCTTGTCACCTGACTGAAAGGAAGGTCTCTCCTGAGACAGATGAGAAGCCAGTAGACACTGAAGATAGCAGGCATTCCTGGAAGATGAGCTGAAGTATGGTAGCACATGCCTGTGATCTCAGCTCTGGGAGACTGAGGCAGATGGACTGCCATGAGTTCAAGGCCAGCCTCTGCTACATAGAGAGTTCTAGACCAGCCCAGGCTAAAGGGGAAAACACACGTGGAACATGAAGAGAATTCTGGAAAACACAGAGGAAAACACATGTTTAGCGGCTTCTACTTCCAGGCTGGAGTGGAGTCACTAGACAGGATCTCCTCTGTAAGAACAGCTGAAAGCCCCCAACACACTCAGAACAACTACACATGAAGGGGGAACACAAGCTGGCCCGGGGTGGGAAGAGGCCCCAGGATCCCATGGTGGAAACTCTGGGTCTTTCCATGACCAAATTTATCCTAGAGTCAAACTGAAGAAACTAGAACTGAAGCCTTGACAATCGCCATACCCAACGGCCCCCACCCTAGAGCAGCCCTTTTCAATCTGTGGGTCGTGACCCTTTCGGGAGTCAAATGACTTTCACAGGGGGTCACCTTAGACTATCAGAAAACACAGATATTCACATTACAATCCATAACAGCAAAATTACAGTTATGAAGTAGCAATAAAAATCATTTTATGGTTGGGGTCACCACAACATGAAGAGCTGTTAAAGGGTCACAGTGTTAGGAAGGTTGAGAACCACTGCCCTAGAGAATGCAAGGGTCAAATGCATACTCCAGATGCTGGCGACTGTCCCAGCCAGTCACCAAGAAACATGGAATGGGAGATGGGACCTCCACCATCAGCAGGCTATAATGCAGAAGGCCATGGGAGGCTGCAAGGACCCCAGACCCTCCAACTAGAGGGATTCCTAGCCCTTCTCAGCAACAGCAAGGAACCCCCCACCAGCAGAGGCTGACCTGAAAAGGTGGGTGTGTGTCCCTGTGGGGAATTAGCAAGCAGGCATTCCCCTGCATCTGCCTGAGTAGAGCAGAGGAAATAGAAGGTATGAGTGAGTCTCGTGATGTGATATTTCCAGGGAAATTCACTCTTATCAGAAGCACCAGGAAGAAGTCAGGCTCAGTGGAAAGAGCCATTGACAAATGCCAACCCAGATGTCAAGAGATACAAGAACCAGCTAACAAGGATTTCACGGTAGCCAGTGAAAGCATACTTCGGGGAACTGCTCTGACTACACTGGAATCAGACTTTCAAAAAATCAAAAAAGAATAGAGAAATCAAATGGAAATTTTAGAACAGAAAAGCACTCCAGAAAATTAAAAATAAAATAAAATAAAATAAAATAAAAGGACCCACACTCAGTGCTTGATAGCAGACAAGAGAGGACTGAAGAAAGACTCATTAAACCAAATATAGAATAATGGAAATTACCTGATCTAAATAACAAAGAGAAAATGTCAGGAAAAGCAAATGTGTCAGTGGAGCCTTAGGGTCCTATGGGATTGTCAACAAGGCTCCTGTCACCAGATGCATGGAGGAAGAGAAAGAGAAAGGCTGAAAAGTATTAGTATATGAATAAATAATGACTGAAAAATTCCCCCAAATTGGTACACACACACACACACACACACACACACACACACACACACACACACGCGCGCGCGCGCGCGCACACACCTACCTCTGAAGAGCCAAGAAACTCAACAAATCCCAAGCAGTATGAATCCATAGTGATCTACTCTGAGCAGCAAATAAACTACTGAAAATGAAATTTAGACAATATTCGAAGAAGTGGGGGAGAAATGCTATCTACTAATGGGGCAATAAAGTATTAATACCTAACATATACACAGAAACTTAGTTTAAAAGAAAATCAGGGTCAGTGAATGGCCCAGCAGGGAAAGGTGCCAAGTCTGGGGGACCTGAGTTTGACCCAGGACCCCGATGCCACCCTCAAGTTGCGCTATGACCTCCACATGACATTTGACATAAAATAAATATATTTTTAAAAAAATCAATCAAGTCAATTAGATACTGAGAAAAATGCATGGAGAGATCCCTCTGAAGATGCTGTACAGTCAGCAAAGTGCACCTGAGAAGGCTCCCGGCATGGCTGGCCACTAGGGAACTGCAGATGATAAACCACAGGTAGCAGCAGCCAGCTCCATCAGAATGGCAGGCCCTGATGAGAACACCAAAAGACTGGTCACTCGGATGGCCTCTCAGGAGTGTAACACAGGATAACCACTCCATCGGATGACATAGGGATCTCATTCAACACTGTGCTTCTACCATCTGATCCACCAATCATACTTTGGGCCATTCATTACAAATAAATGGAAACTTGTATTGACCCACACCCTAAACAACACTGATACAACGGCTATTCATAGCAGCCTGTTATTCTTACTAGCTTCTGCAACATTGTGTAATAACCTGAATAGCCTTGATCACTAAATGGTAACACTGTGGCCCATCCATTCACAGTCTTCCACTGAATCATGCAAAACCTAGACAATAGGGCAAGGAGGTCAGGGAGGGTTGACTCAGTGGTTATTGTGCAAGCATGAGGACCTGAGTTCAAATCCCCTATACCTTTTTGTTTGTTTGTTTGTTTTTAATGAGCATAGTCACCTCGTGCATACTTGTAGCCTCAGCCCCAAGACAGGATGAACGCTGGAGGTGCCGGCCGAGCTCCAGGTTGAGTGAGAGACTTGGTCTCAAGGAAATAAGCAAGAAAATTATACAGCCTGATCCCCTCCTCTGATCTCTGAGCACACACAGAGAAAGTCTAGCTCAGTCTCCAGAAAATTATTATGGAAAACACAAAAAGCTGGTTTCAGGAAGTTCACCTAGCACCTGGCTTTCTGTCTATCATGTCGCTGATGGAGACTACTCTGCAGCCAGAGAGCAGGATGAGGTGGAGAGGGAATGGAGGAGGCCTTGTGGTGTGGGACAGTTTTGTGCCTTGACTGTGGTGATGGTAACATGGAGCCACTCACAAGAGCATGCACGTGTGTGCAGCTCCTGTGAGTGTGTGAACATGTGTGCAGCTCCTGTGCGTGTGTGCCCATGTGGATGGGCTTTAAGACGTACGTGTCTAAGGTCATTTGCCTGGTTCTGATGATAAGCTTGGTTATCCAAGACGTGAGCCTCTGATACGGCTGTGGGAAGGGCGCAGGGCCTCTCTGTGCATTTCTTTGCAGCCTCCTCTGAAGTGATGTAACTACTTCAAAATAAAAAGCGGCAAAGAAATGAATAAAGAGATGACAGATGTGTGGATGGGTGGGTGGTCGAGAAGCAGGAATTCTGAAAGGTTGGGCTCTTTGTACAAGGAAGCGCTCTCTCTCTCTCTCTCTCTCTCTCTCTCTCTCTCTCTCTCTCTCTCTCTCTCCTCCCCAGAGCACACACTGTGACCATTCCAACACATCCCCCCTCATAGCGCATGCCAGCCACAGATGGGGTGATGTCCCTCAATTACTGCCGACTGGTGCACTTGCTTCCCTAAGATGAGCCTACAACCTGGGAGGGGAGAGGCCCACAAGGCAGCCTTAAGGAGCAGATGGCCTGAGAGCTATGTGACTGGGCCAGCCAATGGGGGAGGAGTAACCATGCACTCAAGAATGTACTTCCATCCCTACCCAACAGTTCTAACCATGACCGTTTCTCCCCCTTTCTAGAGCTGAACTTGGGTCACACAGTCCCTAGAGTCAACAAGACATGGGCTCCACTGTGCAGCTCCTGACACCTCTGATGTGACCAGAAGATGTGGAGGGGTGAGTTGAAGACTGGTGTCTTTGGGAAGGGGAGTGCAGTGTGGGAAGAAAGATCCTAAGTGTGTGTCTGCGTGTGTGCACCTGCATAGGAAGAGAGAGGGTGCTGGTGGAGAGTCCACTGAGCAGGAACTTGGTGTATTTGAGAGCAACCACCTTCCTCTGCCACCCTGTTGGGGACACATGTGTCAGTTATTTAGCACTTGGTGGGTTTCGGAAATTTCCAGAATCTCTTTGGCATTGGATTGGGGTGCACTGGAGAGTGCAAATCAGCTTCGTGTGTGTCTGTCACCTGACTGACCTGGCCGCAGTCCTGGGTCTGTTCTTGCCCTTCTTGCTGTTGGTGATCCATGTAATTCAACAGGGCCTCTGCCTTGGGAGGCCCCTTTTCTACCAACTGAACCGACATGAAGCCTCAGAGGTGGAGCTCAAGCTGGCTTGCTATGACATGCGCTGAGAGTTTCAGGGGTTATTGCTATCCAGCAGGGTGGCAAGGGCATAGGTAGGGTCTGGACTCAGATCTGGGTTCAGAGTGTTGGTTCAGCCACTGAGGCTGCCTCTCTGGGTCTTGTTTCCTTCATTTGTAATGTGGGGACAATGGGGACCATCTTGTGATAGTCAGGCAAGGGTGTTCCTATAAAGTGCTGGGCAGAGCGGCTGGGACACACCAGGTGCTTAGTCCATACATGTTGACTGAATGGTCGTGCCATGTGCCTGATCTATGCTCACTGGAGAAATGGGCTGCTTTCAAGATCAGGATGCTCCCAGGCAAATCCAGCATGGATGGAAGGTCTTTGAGGGTCCCCTGGTAGAGACAATGCCTCTTCTGTACTCCGCAAACCTTCCTCTGGGTCCCTGTTTTTGCTTCACTGTGTCCATATGTAATGTATAAACCTGGGGTGGGGGGAGGGTTGCCCTGTGCATCCAAAGCTGACAATGCTGCTCGTCCTCCAGCCTCGGACTCAACTTCTACTCCATGAGCACATCCTCTGCAGAGCGCAGTCACCACACCTGAATTTACATCAGAGTGGCTTCACTTGTACCCTCTCTCCTGTCCCTGGCATCACTCTTATGAACTTTGGTTTCTTGTCCAAGCACCTGGGGACTAACCGTATCATTTCCAAACATATTCTGTAACTGCTCACGTAGCTGTCTAATGCCATCTCTTAAATGCCAGGCAAGTGATAAGTCAGAACAGATAAATACGCATTCAAACCCAGCAGTTTCAGGTGGGTACAAGAAAGGGGCTAGATGGTCGCTAATGGGCCATCTATAGTAGGAGGAGGTGACAGGACCCCCCAGTGTGTCACAAGGCTTCCTATGCCCATAGTTGGCAACTACCCGGCAGACTTTCTTCAGTCTGTGAAGATGCATCATCTTCTCTTGTATCAGGGATATGCAAAGCCCAGGCTCTGCCCCCTGGTGACTTGTCTATCTGAGCATCCTCTGCATTTGCTCACGCATCCTGGCTACCCTCAAGAATGGATCAGACATGATCCCCATCCTCTTAGTGCTGGCTCTACAGCAGACAATAAACACCAAGTGCAAAGGAAGGACGGCTTCCAAATGTGCTATGCTTTTTGAAGGACGCAGAATGGGGTAATAAGCCGAGAGGTAGCAAGTTGTCAGGGAGGAGTGCACACCTGAGCAAAGGTCTCAGTGGTGGAAGTGACTGAGGTGTGATGCAGGCCTGGGGCCCAGGAGAGTGACGGGGTAGATGTGAAGGCTCCTAGGATCATGTGGGGCTGGGAGCAGAGGGACAGTAGGAAGGGCAAGATAGCCAGGCAAGAGCATGCAGGCCCAAGGCAGGCCTTGTGGACAAAGAAGCCTGGGGATGGCCAGGCAGAGCCCATAGGGTTCTTAGAAGGAGCCTTATGCAGTATTGGAGCTGTGAGGTCTCGGACGTGGTGGGAGATGAGGAATATCATAGTACCTTGGACAGGAGAGGTAAGGGATGCAGGGAAGAATCCATGTCAGCTTGAGGTCCAGGATCCCAGGGCTAGGCAAGAATCCAGGAGTGCGTAGAAAGGGCTACATGGCCCCTTCTCAGCCTCCCAGTCTCAGAAATTCATTTATAGAAGGTGACTCCACCTTAGGGAGCCATTCAAAGTGACTCTAATTCCACTGTGGCGGCTGGTTATGCTAGCCGGTAGGAATCATAGTCACACAGTGCCACTAACAGCACCTAGATGCCACTAAGCATGGCTAGCTAACTGTTAAACCAACTTGACCCAGGCTAGAATAATTTTGGAACAAGGAACCTTAACTGAGAAAATGCCCCCACCAGATCAGCCTGTGGGCAATCCTGTAGTGAGTTCTCTTAGTGATAGATGTGGGAGGGCCCAATTTCCTGTGGATAGTACCAACCCCTGGGCAGGTGGTTCTGGGATGTATAATCTATCAGGCTGTGCAAGCCATGAGGGGCAAGCCAGTAAGCGATACCCCTCCATGGCCTCTACACCAGTTCCTGCCTCCTGGTTCCAGCCCTGTTGGAGGTCCTGCCCTGACCCCCTCCGCAAAGGAGTGTGACCAGAGAGGTGTGCGCTGAAATAAACCCTTTCAGCACCATGTTTATGGTCATGGTGTTTCATGATAGGAATAGAAACCCTAAGACAGTATGCTCTGTGAGCCAGGCACTGGTACGTGTGCCCCTGATCCTCTCAGGCAGCCCAGGACATACAGGGGTTTGTTGGTTTCTTAATCCCCATTCACAGACGAAGACTCCAGAACATGGATTGATGAAGTCAAACGTCCAGGGTTGCTCATCCTGATTCCTAGCTGGATAGGATGCATTCACATCGGCAAAAGCAACAGCTACACAGTGCCTATGCTCCCAGCCACCCAAGACTCAGGCATGGTCTGTGCTTGCAAACAACTTACCATTTAGCCTTTGCGAGGTCCTGTGAGGTTGGTGGGGCCATGGCCCTCGTTTTAAAAGGTCAAGTTGAAACATAGTGTCACATACCGCAGGTAAAATGCAAATCCTAGCAATCAGAGAGAGTCCAGGAGTGGGATTGGAACTAGCTGTCAGCCCGGCTCCATCTAAGTCTGGGGCAAGACCTTCACCAGTCTAGCCAGTGTTCTCACACACCCTGGACCAGGCATGGCCTGAACCCTCAGAATCATGTTCTAGGAGACTTTAGAGCTCCCCCACCTCAGGAGCCCCAGGAGATGGGGGAGGGGAGGGGCTGATTTATCCTCCTCTGAATCTCCTCACTGCCCAGGACCAGAGCAGAGGGACCTCCCAACATAGAAGGTCAGCTGTCCAGCAGCCCTGGACGGATCTTACACTAGAGCCACCCAAGGAAAGCAGTAGCTTCTCTTCCCATAAGGGAATCACAGCCCTCACCCTTCCCAGGAGGAACACAGAGAGACAGAGACAGACAGAAACAGAGACAGAAACAGAGACAGACACAGAGATCGATAGTGAGAGCACCGAACCATCCATACCTGTGTAGGCTCATCACCTGAACCACCACAGCCAATCGTGGTAGAAACCACAAGTGTCTCCTTCCGAATAAAAACATTTAACTGACAGATCTTCCACATCCAAACAGCGTATTAAGGTGATCATAGGGAACGAATGATTCTTCAAATGCAATATACCCAAAATTAGTGAAAAAGTAAGAGCAGAAACCAAGGACATGTGTGACGACTCAAACACAAAATGATGAACGTGAGGAGTATTAGCCAGGTGTGGAGGTCCACAGCTATAATCCTGATACTCAGGGAGCCAGTCTGGGCTACCTCATGTCAAAAATCAAGCAGAAACAACTCAGTTCTCTTTAAGTTACCAATAATACATTGTCCCTCGGTGTCCGCGAGGGACCAGCGGAGGCCCCAGTCGCTCACATAACATGGTGCAGCACTGGCTCACAGCCCAGCTGCATCTTCCCACCTACTTAAGCCATTTCGCTCTGACTTCCAAAGCCTAATGCAGCATTGGCATCATGTAATAGCCCTTGTGTAGTTCAGGGACTAACAAGGGGAGAGCCTGTATCTGTTCAGTACCAGTCCAATTAAGAAAAGAAAAAAGCTGGGGCCATCGAGATGGCTCAGCAGGCAAAATGCTTGCGGTGCAACCCTGGTGACCTTTGTTCAGTCCCTGAATCCACAAGGTAGAAAGGACTGACTCCACCCAGTTGTCCTCCAACCTCCACACACTCAGGCTGTGGCACATGTTGTGCCCACTACACACACTAATTCTAATAGTAAATATATTTACTTATTTACTGATTGATTGAATTTTTGAGACAGTCTCAGTATATAGCCCTGGCTAGCCTTGACACCTAAGTCTATCTGTCTCTGCCATCACCAGCTTATAAAACAATGTAATGCTTTCAAGCCTTGGTTAAACCTGTGGGTGTGGAATTCACGGGAATGGGCACTGGCTATAATGCCAGGTGAGTCTGGTGCTAGGCTGTGGCCTGTAAGGAGGAGCTTTGCAAGCAGACCTGCCTGAGTGAGGCAGTGGAAGCAACGAAGATGCTAACTGTATCCGCAGAGGGAGCTTGAATAGTTCCCACAGTCCAGGTTTCCTCAGGACCTTCTCCATGGCCCCACTGCTGAAAAGTCCAAATCACAGGGGACAGACAGAGTCCCAGAGGTTGCCTCAATACCTCTCAGAGCCTGGGATCAATGTGTGGATGCTGGGAGCTATACCATGCTGTACCATCTTGGTGAAATGTCCCTGTGTCACCAACCAAGTTTGGGTCCTGCTGGCACTGTCCTGAGCAGCTTATTGTCATTCCCCTGCCTCGGTAGCATTTTCTTTCAAACAAGAGTAAGAAGCCTACTTTCCGTGGGTGCTGGGGACTAAGTAGGAGAAAAACCATGAGGTACCCAGCGTGGTACCTGCTTGGTAGTTCCGGTTTCCTAGTGACCTTGAGTTAGCAGGAATCTTCCCTGTGGGGCTGAGTCGGTCTCTTGCCTGTTCAGTTTGCTGTCTGTGATTGGTTCTCTAGAGTTTCTGTGACACAACTGCACACTGACTTAAACTGGTTTAAAGTCACCGAATTCATTATTCCACTCTGAGGGGACCAGAAGCACAAGATGAAGGCATCCATGGCTTCCAAAGGCCACCGGCCGGTTCACTCTGAGCCTTCCTCTTAGCTCCCCGTAGCTTGCTAGCTCTCTCTGACCTCCCTTGGCATGTAGACGTGACCCACCCCCTGCCATATCCTCTTCTTCACACTGTGGCCAAGATCCCATCTTATGGGAAAGCTAAGTCCCATCAGGTAAGGGCCACCTTATGGCCTCACGCCCACGTCCATTATGGAAGACCATATTTCCGAATGAAGCCACGTCCATAGAGCCTGAGGATTAGGGCTCCCACGCGCATGTTAGACAAGACACCGTTCACTCCCTGATTGCTTTGTGACTGGGTTGATATCCAGTGCCCATGAATTTACTTATGATAAGACAAGAATATTCCTCAAAATCTCTGCTCCTTTAGCTCCCAGGGGCTGTCCTGCCAGCTCCTGGCCTCATGGGGTCTATCTGGGTCCTTCTGTCAAGCTCTCCCATGAAAAGCAGGAGGATTTGAGGCTGTTCTTTTTCAGCATCACTGGCCTCTTGACACCAGGACGGTGTGACAAGCCAGGGGCTCCATCTGTGGGGTAGTCACAGGTAGGAATGTGGGTAGAAATACCATAGCACCAGCATCCTCCCCAGAAATGGTCTTCATGGAGTGAGGGAGTCTAGAAGTCCTGAGGGCTCCACCTGCCCCTGGCATCCACATTCACTGAGAATACCCTTAGGACATGGGAGTGACACGGAGACCCCGTGACACTGCCCAGTTGACCTGGAATAGGGGAGGGGTAGAACCCTGTGTTCTGTTTCATTCCTTACTGTTCACCTTCTCCTGGCCTCCGGGGGGTCTGGGGAGGTGATATAAGTTATCTCTGTCTTAATTCTGGTACCCTCCCTGTGCTCTGGCTGAAGGCTGCCTGTCTACACTCCCATCTGATGCCAGCACTAGGAACCACTGACCCTGTAAACTGGTCTGGGTGCATCAGGCCAAGATAGAAGCAGTCCCGGGTTCCGAGTTCAACTCCAAGTTCAAAAGTTCTAGTAATTCTTGGCACATCCCCAGCCCCAGTTTCTCAGTGGCCAAGTAGACCTGGTTGCTATCTCCCAAGTGAGGGAATATCTATGAAGAGCCCAAGCAGGGCTCAACACCCTGTGGGCACTCACCTCTCTCTGGTCCTTCGTTTCTTCCCTGCTAACAAGACAGATAATATAGATGGGTTCAGCCAGCTATGCCTGACTCCTGGGGTCAGCCTCCAGGGAGCCCAGTGTCTCTGTTTGCCAGGCAAGGAGGCTGCAGCAGGGCTGTGCTGCTAGAGCTTGGCTGTGGCCACTTCTGGCTTGTGAGGGGATGCCCACAGCCTCTAGCCAGGGGCCAGCCATACAGGCCCCTGTACCTCACACAGCACCTCCAACCCCAGCTCCCCATTCCATTGGTTCCTGGGCTCTGAGACTTTGGGACAGTCATGGTGGGAGGAAAGGTTCACTCCCTACATGCAGAACCCTCTTCCTCTGGCATTCTTGTCATAGGTGAGACCCAGCCTCAAACCTGTTCTTGCCTTACCACCGTCTTCCCAATAGTTTGAGCCAGGAAGCAGTGAAAACAAGAAAACACAAGGAAGTAGAGGGCGCACACCGGGTAGTAAGGAACACACAAATGTGAAGGTGAGATCTGACTCTGCCGGGCAGCCCTGAGCCACTCGCCTCCCCTCTCTGGTTGACTAATACATGGACAGACTGTCGACAAGATCACAGGTTGATATATAGACAACATAGTTCATGTGGCTTTCCCAACCTATGGCTGCTTCCTCACCATGGCTGCACCAGCCTACCATACATCAGGCCTTGCCCCTCACCCAGCCCCCTGACATCATGCAAGCAGTCTGGCCAGCTGTCCAACCTGCGGAGACCATGGAAAGGGCTCGCCTGGGTTCTGCCCGCCTGCCTTCCCTCCATGCATCTTTGATAGGGGCTGGGGGATCTAGAGAAAGGTAGGGTAGCACAAATGCTGGCTGGCTGTGGAGCCCTTTGGGGGGCCTTACTTTACCCCCTCTGAAGCCTGGGCACAGCATCCTCAACCCTCTGAGCTGCTGAGTGCTGAGCAGATGGCTTGTACACAGGGACCTTCCAAAGACACCAGCACTGGCTTTGGGCTGAGAAGAGAGACTTAAGGGAGAAAGGGGTTGTTTGGGCTCATAACTCATCACGGTGGGGAAATCATAGCAGCTGGGGCATAGGCAGTTGGGCTCGTTGCATGCAGTGTCAAGCAGCAGCATGCAATGAATGCTGGCACTCAGCTCACTTCCTCTTATCATTCGGTCCAGGGCCTGAACCCATGCAATGGTGCCACCTCGAGCTTAGGGTGGGTCTCATCACCCCACATAACCCAGTCTCAAAGCTCCCTCACAGACATATGCCATATTAACTAACCATCACAGCTGCACACTGCCATTATGGGGCTCCTGGCTCCCCATCCCACAACCCCACACCCCCATACACCCCCCACACACCACCCCCATTCCCCAGCCCTGCTCAGCATCAGTAGGAGAACCAAAAGCAGGCTTGGCATTTCTCTGCTGGCCGAGAGTCACCAAGCTTGCAGGTTTATTCGTGAGAAGGAGCCAGGGCTCCTCCACAGCCTCACCCAGTGCTAGAAGCTTCCCAAGTCACCAGCCATCTCTTAATGTCTTCCAGGTCAACTGCCAGGGCAGAGACTTCTTTCCGAGGGCAGGGGTGGTTCACAGTTAGGGCATTTCCTGGTGAGCCACCATGTGGTTGTTGGGACTTGAACTCAGGACCTCTGGAAGAACAGTCAGTTCTCTCAACCTCTGAGCCATGTCTCCAGCCCCATATTTCCTGGTTAAGTCACCCCAGAGCACCTCTCTCGGGCTGTCATGACTCCTGCTTTCTGCACCGTGGGGTCACTAGAGGATGGACAGACTTGCCTAGATTCCACACGCCCTCTTCCCTGGAAATATACCCCAGATCACTTGCACCCTGTGAAAAACAGTCACTCCACCCCACAGCTCTCCAGACATCCCTCTGCTACAGAGGGACTCAAAAAACATTTCATGCAGGGAGTCGTCTATGAGTTTGTCTTATAGGACATTTTCTCAAGCGAGATCCCTTCTTCCCAGATGCCCCCAGCTTGTCAAGTCAAGTTGATGAAAAACTAATCAGCACACAGGGATTGAACTTGGGTGCTCAGGCTTGGCAGCAAGCCCCCTTCCAGTGGGCTGTGAGGCCCCAAGGAGGCATAGAGTGGCTAAAGGGGTCTGGGTGTTAGCCTCAAAGAGATCTGTCCGACTTAGAATGTCTGATCTACTTTCTCCTGGCTGTGTGACCCAGAAGAACAAGTCTAACCTCTCTGAGCACACAGCCCAGGTCTCATTTGTCTCTGTAACCACCGTTCCTAAGCTACAGCTTGGTACTTGCTGAGGAAAGGGAGCAAGAAGAGTCTGTTGGGGGCTGGCGAAATGGCTCAGCAGGTAAAGGTGCTTGCTGCCAAGCCTGAGGATTAGAGTTCAATCCCTATGTGCCAGTTAGTTTTTGTCAACTTGACACCGCTGGGGCCATCTGGGAAGAAGGAATCTTAATTGAAAATGTGCCCCATCAGACTGACCTGTATGAAAGTCTGTGGAGGCATTTTCTTGATTAATGGTTACTATGGGAGGGCCCATCCCACTGTGGGTGGTGCCACCACTTGGACAGGTGGTTTGGAGTTGTATAAGAAGGCCACAAAGAACACGTCAGTAAGCAGCACTCTTCCTCTGGTTCAGTTCCTGCCTTCAGGTTGCCTCCTTGAATTCATGCCTTGAGTCCCCTTCATAATGGACGATAAGATGTAAGCTCAAATACACCCTTCTATTCCCAAGTTGCTTTTTGTCGCAGTATTTATCACAGCAGGGGAAAACAAACTAAAATAGCCTGGGAACCACATTGTGGAAGGAGAGAATTCACTTCTGTAAATTGTCCTCTGACCTCTACGTGTG
The DNA here is from genome assembly GCF_900095145.1 of Mus pahari. Taxonomy (NCBI): domain Eukaryota; kingdom Metazoa; phylum Chordata; class Mammalia; order Rodentia; family Muridae; genus Mus; species Mus pahari. The sequence goes on along the minus strand of NC_034591.1, from coordinate 129,667,323 downwards.
CTGCACACCTAAATAAATAAATAAACAAACAAACAAATAAATGTCATTTTAGAAAATTAAAAAGGCTGTTGGGTAAATTAAATTATGTGATAGTCCCACAAGAACAGCGCGCGCGCGCGCGCACACACACACACACACACACACACACACACACTGCAGAGCCTCAAATTGCCACTGGGGGCGCCATCGCTCACATTACCTGCAGAGGCAACCTTCATCCAGAAAGGGTTCATACGGTCTCAGCTTCAGCCATAATCTTAACTAAGGGTTAGGAAGTAGAGGAAAAATGAGAACGGCATTCATGCAGAGCAGGGTGTGATGGCCACCTGGGAACTCACTCACCTGGAAAGGGGCTAATTCCTCAAGATGCTGGAGAGTTGGACAAGACACTCCCTGGGGAACAATGAGTGTTTTCTTTTTGTTCTTGATAAACCAGAGTGACCAGGTGTGTTCTCGGGGAACAAGTAAGGAGTGTCCAGGCCAAGAGATGGATGGCTGCCAGGCTCCATTACCTTTTCCCCCTAAGCCCAGAGAGGCTTCCTGGAGGAGGCATGTTCTCGCTTCTTGGCCCAGGCCTGCTCATGGGCTGACCTCCACTAGCCTCTCCCAGTCACATGGCCATCCATCAGAAGCCTCCTCAGGCAGGGTAGCTGTAGCCCGCCTGGCCAGCCTTCCTCCAGTTCCCAGCGCAGCCCTTCACCAGCCAGGCGTACAGGCTGTCCTCAGAAGAAAGGAACTTCCAGGTAGCTGGCCTTCAGCCAGGCTGCTGCTGATAGGATCAGGGGGCTGTGGAGGAAGCCCAGCCATGTCTAGTGCCCACACTGCTTTTGGCAGAGTCCTGTGTTTTGTCAGGGAATGGAAGAAGCCAGTCCCCAATCTCTGGTGCCCAGTCATGCTCCCCGCCCCTTGCCAGCCTGGCTTCCCCCTCTTGTCAGTCCCTAGACCAGAAAGAGAAGCAGCTAGGTACCAGGGGCACTGCCTGCTTCACCTGCCAGGGAGGGGCTTCCTCAGCGGGTATAGCAAAGGGCTACAGACAACTGGATTGCCGGCACTGACACCAAGAAGCCAGAGTGGGAGTTTGTGTTGGGGGGCCTGGAACTCAGAAGGTACCCCAAATAGGATTCCCCATTATCTCCGGATCAGGTATGAGAGGCTGGGTTTATGGGACTGCCAGTGTGCCGGGGAGCCTGCGTCTCTGGGGAAGGCAGTAGGCCAGGTGGAAATGCCCAACGTTAGGGGAGACAACTAAGAAATTGGCACCTTGGACCAGAGGGAAGCTGAAGGGATGTGTAAGCTCAGTTGATGGTAAGAAGGGACCCAGGGGACAGTCCCTGACTTCCCACAGCTAGCCCTCCAGAAGGCTGCTAAAGTATGTGAATGGGCAGAGGGCCAGGCCACCTCCTGTGCTGACACCCTTGAGCTACTTACGACACTTCTTTCAGGTCTCTGTGCCTCTGCTTTCTGCCCTGAAAAATTGGAGAGGGGGGAGTAATGAGTGTCGTAAGTCACATAAGTGACATGACCACTGTGAGGCTCAAGTGATATGACAGCTGTGTCCACTGTGCACAGGTGAATGCCGGCAGGTGTACCCACTGCACAGGTGGCTTCAGTCACGGGGGCAGTAAGTCCACAGTGGAAGCTGTTCCGATGCCTGTAAGACATCCTGGGCCTTCGTGGGTGGCTGCAGAAGAGGCCTAGGGTATGGCCTCACACCCTGAATCAGTCACAGCAGAGTTTGAATCTTCTACATAGCATGTCTCCAACTAGTGCCCAGCTGCCAATCCTATCTGCCTCACATAATGTGCAATGGGCACTGGGGTGGGACCATGTGCATGAAGGCTGGCCCTGTTCCCTATGTGTCAGTTTCTTTTGCCACCACCATCACTATCCCTCTTGTCACTGTTGGCCCTTGTAATTGTCATTGGGAAAGGAAGACTATGAGAGAGGCAAGGGTTTGCCCAGGGTCTTAATCCAGAGAGCAGACAGGACACAGCCCTGCCCCAGGCCCTGTTTCCCTTACCACCTCTTAGCCCTTGCTGATCTTGTCCCCTCTCTGCCGACCTGTTTCAGGTGACTGTCCTGCTAAAATGCTTGATGTGGCCCTTGCAAGAGGTTCAGTGAACCCTTGGGACCATATCCTTCATGACCTCCTTGTTTCTGGGCAAATTTAACATATCTGACAGTCTAGGGGTATCATGCAGAGGAAGATGGCATCCCCCCAAGAGATTGGACCTGCAGAGCCTAGGTTGGGGTTTCGCCTTGTCTCCATGGTGTCCATGACATCCAAGAGCTCTGCAGCCCTCTCCTCAAGGACGCCCAGCCAGTCAAAATTCCTGAGAAATGGGTATAGATGGGGGGGGGTAGGTTTTCTGAGCACCACAGAGCACCTGGCATCCCAAAGGAAAGCGGGAGCCCCAAATTCTATCAACATACTCTGGGTTTAGCACCAGGTCTGGGGTCTTCCTTAGGGATGTGTACTCTGCTTCATAGATAGATAGGTAGAACCTACCTTAGCAAGCTCGTCTCTGTCTCTCCCACACTGGCTTCCCCCAGTGCACAGGGACAGGGACAGAGCAGGCAGAAAAGGAAGGGAGGCAGGGCTGGGATTGCTTTAAGGAGAAGGGACTTAACACTCCTTTCCATAGCACCAGCACAACCCCTAAATAGGCACACACACACACACACACACACACACACACACACACACACATTTAAATATAAATATATCCTTCCAAGAAGTAAATATTCCCAAGTCTCAATGAGGCATTAGGGCTGCCAGTTTGTATCTTCTGCTGGTGTAGCACCTCTTTTCCACAGAGAGGGAAACTGAGGCCCAGGCAGAGGGAGCACTTGCTCAGGACTTCAGGCCAGAAGGGTGCTCCTTGCTCTGGTTGCTGAGGGAAGAATGGGGCAGGGGTCTCCTGATTCACAGATGTCCCCATGGTCATCCTGAAACAAATGGCCAAGCACGGCAGCTTCTGTCTGTCTCAGCCTCCTGGGCTCCCCAGGGCAGTGGCTTGGAAGCCAATTCTCTCCCTGGGCCCAGCCCCACAAGGCATGTTCTGGAGATGTTGTGTCACCTTCCACTCCAGCTGGGTTTCATGTAGTTGCAGCCGGGAGCCACTAGAGGTGTCTCTATGTCACCATGTCCAATGCAGAGTGGCCAGTCAGGGATACACTTGAGTGCTGGATGGGTGAGGGAGGGAGGATGACCAGCTGAGGGCCATCCAGGCTTAGGGCACCCAGGCACTCCAGGCTACCAAGAGCTCAGTCACAAAAGCTAGGGATCCAAGGCCACCCTGGCTCTGCTGCTCTAGCCATGCTACAAGCACAGGTCACTTCAAACCTCTTTGTACCTCAGTTTCCATTGCTAAGAAGACAGCGAGAGTCGAGAGTCTGTGGGTGTGTGATGGAGACAATAAAACAGCTGAGAAAGGGAGGGTGGCGATTATATGCCATGGAGAGGCAGAGCCTTGGGAGTGCCTGCCCCAGAAAAGGGGACTACTGTTCTTTGGAGTGACATATATTTGAGAGAGGCAGGCTGCTGGCATCCACAGCCCAATCCTCCCACTTGCTGATCATGTGACTACCATTAGTGAGTTAGCCTATCTGAGCCTCAGTGTTCCCATCTGTGGTACCCAGGGTGCTCAGTTCACAAGGGTCTAGGAACCCCATGGTGGGTCAGTAGGTGTACAGTGCCTAGTGCTCCGCTTGCTGCTTCTAGAGTAAGTCATGGCTGGGGTGAATGTTGTGCAAATGGGAAGGGGCACCCACAATCAGAAGAGACAGGTCCAGCCAGTGTCCTCTCTCCACATCCCATGTCCAGGTAGATGCTCTGCCTGCAGGAAGGCTGGAGGGAACCCGGGAGAGCAGCCGTCCGTCCATCCCTGTGGCCTCCTCCTTCCTCCAGCCAGCAGCCAGGGTGGACAGCCTCAGCATGCTGGGAGAAGCCAGCGCTCTGAGTTCCTAGGCACGGTCCTCCGATTTTTCAACATTGGCATTTAATTCAATTTTATTTTAAGCTCCAAGCAAAACAAACAAATGTATTTTAAGCTGCTCTTGCAAATGGGCCATTTGTGGTTTCCACGCTAGCCTGGCTCTGCCAAGTCGCTTTCTTTCATTTTGTGCTGTGGCAAGAGAGAAAAAGGAGAAACTGAGGCTCAGAGAGAAATGTCTGCACCTCACTGTGTGTCACAGCTCAGGGGAGCCTGTGGGAAATGTCCTCACCCCTGCTGCCCATCCTAGGCCACATAAGCTCCCCCATAACCAAACCACCCAGTCAAGAAGGAGAGGGGACAGTGGAATTTCCCCCTCGACCTGGAGTTCTAAGTTTGATGTCACTTCATCCAGAGACAGGTGTAACAGATATGGGGTGCTGGATGAGAAGGAGGGACATTCACCCCTTCCAGAACTGTCTCAGAGATTTCAGCACCCCAGCCCTGCTGTGGCAAGTTTGCAACCAGAGTTCCAGGGGTCCCTAGATCTCGCCACATGTCACAGTCGATGCTGGCCAAGGTAGCCTGACTGGGAGTAACGGTTAAATTTGGCTGAGAGACAGAGGAAGAAGAGGCAGAAGTTGAGGGGGGGGGCAGTAATTGACAAATGCGTCCTAGGCAGACCTCCTTGCTTTTTTCCTTTCATTGATAACTTACCATTTGGCTCCCATTTAACCTGCTGGCACTTCTGTTTTCCTACCTGTGAAATGGGTACTGAAATAGTTCTTGCCTTGGGATGAGGATAACATAATATAACATAGTCAGGGATGCAGATGATGGAACTCACCTCGTGTGATCACCGGCCCTGTCGTTGCATCCATCAGCCCTTTTGAGAATCTCCACACTGCCCTTTCTACCCCCCCTTTCATGTATATGTGTAACCTTCACTGTGAAAGCTTGGTTTCATCTTCCATCTGGGGAACACCTCTCATGTGTCAGGTCCTGTTCTAGACCTTTTCCGTATCATCCTTGCACTCAGAGCAAGCCTGGAAAGCCAGGAGCGGCATCTTTGCAGATGAAGAGACGGAGGGTCTAGAAAGGATCGGGTATATCTGAGGTTACCCGAGATGCGACTCTGATGTCGCTCTCTCTCTCTGTGGAAGGCTGCTATATTGTGCTGTTGAGCTATGGATTGGCAAGCAGGCAGTGTTGGGTGAACATCTTCTCAGGCTCACTTCTGTTTGGGCTTCACTGTGTTTTGGAAGCAAGAGCTGCGGAGCTAAAGTCATCCACATCTTTTTCTTGGACAGTTTCCAGAATGATCTCCTCCCTGAAGTCAGGAGGTGCAGTACTGGCTTCAGCAGGGGGCTACCGTTGTGTCTTACAACACCATGACCATGAGACAGAAGGGGCATTTGTAGACATGACAGTCATGGGGTGGTAAGGTCTCAGAGAGGACCTTGGGCTGGGGACTTAAGAGATACAGGATAAATTCCATGTCTTTTATGTCCCAGCTGTGTGACCCTGAGCCAACTGCATAACCTCTCTGTGGTTGTTATGATGAGAGGGATAAGCAGTTGAGAAATGGTGCCCGGGTATGTAAGCACGTGCGAGAACAGATTCAGGTTCCAGGCTTGGGCTATAGACCTGGAGGCAGGCAGGCGTAAGGTAAGAAACCTAGTTAGGGACCCTGGGGAGCAGCTCAGCTGAGGAAACCAGGAAGAAGGAACAGGTCAGGGAGGCCCACAGAAATTCCATGCCTGAAACATCCGTGGTCTGGGGCAGGGAAGACCTGGCTCATGGAGGCCACACAGCCTACAAGTGCCGAGCTGAGTCAACCCCCACGTTTTCTGCTCTGTCCATCCCCTAGTCCTCCTTGTCCACCACCACCCCCCCAGAGCAGTGTGCAAGAACAGGGGGTCTGTTCTCACAGCTCCCAGGTTCAAATCCAGCTAGACACGCCCATGCCTGGAGCATGGCCCCTCTCCTCTGACTCTCAGTTTCTTCTTGTATGAATGGGCAGAGCAGCACTGCTTCCCACGTAGCTGCAGGGAGAGGCAGCAAGGCCAATGGTGTCTGATGCACAGTGGGGGGAGGGGGCGAAGGATGCAGGGGCAAAGGCTGATATGGCGCCACTGCTGGTTTTCTAGAGCTGGCACTCCAGTGGACGTTAGCTCTCCGGTGACACAGTGCCCACGCTGGAGGTGGATATCCTCCTAGCACCAAAGCTTACTCTGGGACCCCACTCCTCTGACCAAACGCTTCCCATTAGGTTCCACTTGCCACATTGTGTGAACAAACCAGCACTCCTCGAGAACAGGAGCAAGCCATCTTCAAACTACAGATCCGCCTCCCTGGAGGCTCACACAGGCAAACCCTCAACCAATGTCTGGCTAATGTCCGCCAGCCCAACACGCAGTACAGAGCTTGCCCTGGGAGATTCCTCCTCCAAACTAGAATCAGAATTTCCCCCTTTTATTCGCTTGGTGTTGGGGGATATCCTCAGCCACCTACAAGGGCCTCCAAAGGTGTATCTGTCATGGCATAGGCTGAATGCCACCCTTCAGGACACTTTACTGTGTGTCCTGAGGAGGCCACAGACACATGTAACTTGATCCAATGTCACCCCCACCAAACCCCTACAAAGGCTAGCCATGAGCCCACAGCCTCCCCAGCCAGGTCCACCTGCAGGGGACTGGCTTCCCATGAGTGGCCAGGCTCTTTGACCTGCCTTACCTGGAAAAACAGGGGTCCGTTCTTGAATCCAGCCCACACCCTCCTTTGCCACCTGCTCCTCCCTGACTCCATCACCCAGGCCTCTCCCTCTGGGCCCCCAAGCTAATTACAGCCATCTCCAAATCATTGCAAGGAAAAGCTAATTAAATCAGGGTCGCCCGTCAATTTCCTGACTAAGGACACAGCCCACAGCCTGACACCTCCCTTCTTCATTCTGGGATGCCAAAAGTGGCTGGCCCATGGCTTCCTCTGAGGCTGAGGTTAGGGTTTAGCTCCCAGGGCTTAGTTACAAAAGAACAGAAAGGCAAGACAGTGTTCAAACTGTTCTTGTACACCGTGTCAGGATACCAATGTAGATGTGATCCCCAGACACGGGCCTGGGGCTGGATCTCTGTAGTCAGGGGATGTGTGCAAGGAGAGTCAGTGGGTGACAAATTCTAGGGAGTATGCTCCCACATGTATAGACCCCGCATTTAGTACCAGCCCTTTTATACTCAAGCAGAATGCTCCTGGCCAGGACTCCAACTCTTAAAGAGGCTGCTGATGGTTGGCGTGGAGCAGGTGACAAGCACAGGGTTGAATGAACAAGCGACTGTACCACGCCCAGCACAGAGCTACACAGAGCAAAATCCCAGGCAATAAATAGTAGGGTGGTGTCCCTCTTGCCATCCTTTGGAACTGGAAATGATCAACTCACAGGTGACTCAAAGTCTTCAAACCAATACTTGAAAAGGCATATGGGGCTGGGGGGGGCTTGTGGAGAGCTGGCTCCATAGCTAAGAACACTGACTGACTGATCTTCCAGAAGACACAAGTTCAGTTCCCAGCACTCAATGACAGCAGCGCCCACACTGTAACTAGATTTTTCAGGGGATCTGACGCCCTCTTCTGGCCTCCACAGACACTTGCGCGCGAATGGGGCATAGACACAGGCAAACACTTGTACTCGTGAAATAAGTAGAGCTAGAAGTTTTAAAGATAAAGAAAAGAGGCATTTGGCATGAGGGCAAGCAGAGTCTGATGCTTAAGTGGAACAAGGGACTAAGTCGCTGCCCCACCCCATCATGGCCCTGCCCGCTGTCACTCACCTACAGAGACTACATAATGCCCTTTCCTGGGCCTCAATGTTCCCTTTGTAAAGGTGCCTGTCCTGTGTGCCCCAGCTGTGACTCACACCCTGCTCTGCCCCCAGGTATCGGCCATATTCCTGGGAACCTCCTTGAGGGATCTAACATGAGGAGTTAGAACCTCCTCTTTAAGGATAGTGATTTCAAGAAGCCATGGCGTTACACAAACAACCGGCTCCTCCTCTGGGAAGCTCATCTGAAAATGAAAGCTAATGTGCCCAGCAGGCTGGGACCATGAGTAGCCATCTATTTCCATCCCTGCCAGTCTCTTTTAGATGGTGAGAGATCCTTAAGCCAGGAAACGAATCAGGGAAGTCCACTTGCGTGAGGATCCAGTCTATGTATCAAGTTTAGCCCAGGACCCAGGAGAAATCAGTCAACTCTGGAGTTAGGTGCTCTGTGACCTCCAGCAAGATACTCAAACCTTCCTGACTTCAGTTTTCCCCTTTGCCTGGTGCATCACGGCAAGGAACAGATGAACTTAACATGGGCCACGTTCTTAGTGCCCACGTGGTGATCTCAAACCTCAACCTTTGCCATTTGAGGAGGGCGTCGCTTGTTGGAGTCGCCCCTGTGGCATCCCTGCTCTTACCCCCGAAGAGGAGGGTCTAACAACACCTTCAGAAAAGAGTGGATCAGGGCAGGGAGGCATGACGGGAAGAGGTCCTTGGCTGGGTGTGATGGTGCACACCTGCGGTCCCAGCACTTGGAAGACAGCAGGAGGGACATAAATTCAGGGTCATCCTGGGCTATATAGCAAGACCCTGTCTGAGAGGGGCAGGTTCCTAAGCAAGGCTGGTCCTCCCTCTGAGGCATACGTGGTATGGGGAGGTGCTATAAATATGAGAGGCGAGGGGCTTTTTAACTAGGCCAAGAATGTGTGTTAGTCATTGAGGTCAGGACGCTGTGATGGTGCTTAGATAGAAAAGCCTTATAGGGAGCTGCTCTCCCTGGGTGCAGAGGTAGCCAAGACCTGAAGCTAGGGAGGGAGAGGGTGCCAGGGTGACCCCATACTGCCCTCATGCTGCCCAGAGTCACCTCCTCCCTGTGTCTACACAGACAGCTGTTAGGAGACCCTACTGACCCTTCTAGCCTCTGAAAATTTTCTCCACACCCTAAATTAGTTCCTGAAAGCCCATCCTCCAGCCAGGGGCTCAGCCAAGTTTCCCCAGGGACTGACAGTATGCTGTTCCACTAGTGTGCTTACTGTAACATGCTAGCAAGCAAGGCTTACAATAAGATTGTCATCCCAGGGGATCTAAGAGGGGTGGGCTCTGGGACACCACACACACACACACATACACACACACAAAGGCTGCTGAAGCCACCGTGGAAAATGTGACAAGTGGTAGGAGCCTCGTGGAACCTGCACACACACTCCCCGCATACTTCAGATAGATTCTATTATGACTTATAACACCTAAGACATCCATCTGTCGCGTAAATATTTCCCAGCGCAGATGCATTTCTTAAGCTATTCCCAATCACGTTTGGTGGAATCTGAGGTGTGGGGATCCAAGGATACAGAAGGCCAGCCACACTTAGTTTTAATAAGGGAACTGTTTCCAAGACAAATGGTAATTCACACACTGCGTTAGTCAGATTTCTGTCACTATAACAAAATGCTTCATGCAATTGCCTTTTGAGGCAACCAAGATCATGGGAAAACACAGGTATTTTCATTACAGTTCATAACAGTGGCAAAATCATAGCTATGAGGTAACAGCAAAAATAATGTTATTGTTGGGGGTCACCACAGCATGAGAAACTGTATTAAAGGGGTGCAGCATTAGGAAGGTTGAGAACCACTGTGCTAAGTGGAAACCAAGGATTGGGGCATATGAATTGTTATGAGACGAATCACCTGTAGACCCTAAAGATCTCATTGCTGATGTTTGGGGGCTCTGCTGTGGAGTCGTACCTTCTCTAGGTGCCTTCTGTGAGTGCCACCCCAGCTCCACATACCTTTCTTCTTCCATAACTGCCACTGTAGCCATGCCTTCCCCTCTTCCAGTGTGTGCAGCCCATGACATCATCGGCCACTGTGGGGCTTTGTTTAGTTGGTGGATTTGGTCTTGGTTTTTGATGCTGCCAATCAGCAGAAGAAGAAAAAAAAAAAAAGCTGAGGATAGAACATGTGGAACATGGGCCCTGAGCATTTTGCCAGCACTCTGCCACTGAGCCACAGCCCAGCCATGAAAGTGACCTTCCCTTCAGCCCCCACCTAACTGCCACATCACAAACCAAGCCTTGGAGCCTTGGTGTCCTGCCCAGTGGGTCCTACTTGGAGCCAAATCTAGGCGATGAGGAGAGGACACCTTGTCTTTACTCTGGAGCCAGGTGGCTCAGCATCCTCTCTATTAAATGGGCAGCGATCTTTCTTCCCCTGCTGGTCTTGAGGACTCCGTGTGTTCGCTCTACCTGATGCTTTCTGAGCAGTCACCAGCACTCTGCACATAGCGCCTCTGAGTGTGAGCTCCATCAGCACCGCTGTCATTACCAGGGTCCAAGGGACATTCACAGTGCAAGCTCCAGGGGTGCAGGTCAGGCTTCTCCCTAGCTTCTCTCAGCTCCTCCATGGCCATGGTCACATCCAGGGGGAGGAGAGCCCAGGCTCTGAGGCATATGAAGCAAGTGGGATTGGCTTCATGGAAGGAGATACAATCGCGTCCTCTGTAGCCACCTCGGTAGGTGGAGTAGGCATGCCCTTTGTCAATTGCTATTTTTAGCTGAGCCGACAAGGAGTGACAGAGCCCTGCACAGGAGCAGACTATAAATGACATTGCTGTGGTGGTGGTGGTGGTGGTGGTGGTGGTGGTG
>NC_034591.1:129649310-129656657 GCF_900095145.1 Mus pahari | reverse complement strand
GGTGGTGGTGTGTGTGTGTGTGTGTGTGTGTGTGTGTGTGTTTTCTCAAAACACATCTTAAATTATCTGTAGACTCTAGCCTTGCCCTTCAGAGTAGCCCAGTCACTTTCCAAAGTGTTCTCTATCCCATCCATCCCAAACCCAGCTGGTAGATCACTCAAGGAGGTCTCTGTGCATTTCCACAAGAATGGGACTCCTTCCCCCATTTTAAATGTTTTTATCACATACATTAATTTATTTATTCATTTATCTATCTATCTATTTATTTTGAGAGAGAGAGAGAGAGAGAGAGAGAGAGAGAGAACTTGCAGGAGTTAGCTCCTTCCTTCCACTATGTAATTCCCAGGGACTGAACTCAGTTCATTATGTTTAGCAGCAAGTGCCTTGATGACTCAGCCATTTTGCCAACCCCTCACTTCCATTTTGCAGATGATAAAACAGGGAAAGGCAGTGGTCTAGAGCTCACAAGAACTCATGGATAACACCATCTCCCTGTTACACCTTGCTCCAAGAGGCAGCTCATGGCCAGTGCCAGACAGGAAAGCTCTGGATTAGAACCCATTCCAGACCCAGATGGCTTGCGAACCACAGAAAAGGGAGCAAGGCATGAAGAGGCCAAGTCAGTGGGTCTCTCATGTGGTGGGGACACCAGGGAATTTAAATAAGGAACCCTCAGTGTTCCAGAGGCAAGAGGAAAGGGCTGGGGCAGGGGCTTTGGGCCCAGGAGCAAATCAGGGAAAGTGGGGAGAAGAGAGAGAGAGACTTTCACTGGCTCACTTAGGGTGGTCCCTCACTGGTGTCACCTAGAACCCTTGGATAGAGTGTTCAAGAAGCAAGGCAGTGGGTCCTCCGACTGCCATCAGAGCCAAAGGCTGGAGCAAAGGGAAGGGACCAGTCGAGAATATGGAGGCCAAGCCCAGTTGCCACCCATGGCTGGAACCTGTGCACTGGCTGCTCTAGGTTCTGCACTAGGGCTTTGCTCCCACCTGAACAGGGCCTAAGCTGCCAGTGACATCACAGGCTACTGGGAGCTGTGCAAGCAACTCCAGGCCCCACTTGGCAAGACTGCCTCCAGGTCCTGCCGTACAGGATGGCACATGTGTGTCTCAGAAGCGGTGTGATGGGTAATTTCTCAAAGAAGGCTGTGCATGCCACATCTAACAGGGATATTAGTCTAGACCTCGTCTTGGTTCATTCCTAGAATAGACTCTAAGATATATATTCCTGTTGCACAACTGATAAGGAAATGGGGCTCAGAAAGATAAGACTGACTTGCCCAGGGCCATACAGCCAATGCATGGCAGAGTTCAGATTTGACCTGAGCTCTGCACGTGGCAATGTTGATTCTCTAGGTTAGACCTGTTTGGCCTCCAGCCAGCAGTGTTCTGAGAATTGGGTTGGGGCTAGATGCTCCTTTTGGGCTGACATGTGGGTTCTTCTGTGGGACAGCAACTGAGTGCCCTTCTCAAGCCATGGAAGAGATAGTTTCCAGCTCTAGCTAGACTCTAGGGTGCTTGAGGTGTCACAGGAAAGGGAAGAGAGAAATTCTACCTACTCCAGGATAGAGGCACCCTCGGCACCTCCTCTGAAATCCCAAACCCCCTCCTTTCCTTCTTTGTTACCAAGTCATTTATAAGGCCTACTTGCAGAAGACAGTGCACAGGTTCAAGCCGTGTGTGGCGTTAGGCATACAGTAGGTACTTAATGCTAAAGCATAAAGCCAGTGTTAACTTCGGATTAGATCTCATTTGGTTTGAAATCAAAGGCCAGCTGCCACACGAATCCAAGATGTCACCTTGGCAGAGTGGAGATGAAGACATGAGCTGGATTTTTCTGAGTACCCATTCTATACTATACGTATACACATGGCTCACTTGTGCCTCCTGACGGCTGGCCCAGTGTCCCTTCCTGCCTCCTGGGCTGCCTGCTGTGGACTGATGGTGACAGTGGCCTGTACTCAACAGGCTGTCCTGGCCTTACCTGACTGGTGCAGATCTTCTTGGAGAGCAATAGCTGGTAAAGATGAGTTTGGAGCAAGGTGACCTCACAGGATGCTTGGCTGTCCTCATGGAGTAGACCCTACACCCCCATCCTTGGCTTTGGAGCAAGGGAAACAGCCCCTGCTTGGCCTCAGACTCTCAGGCTGTAAGAGGGTAAGACTGGGTGAAGTGTGAACAGTGTATCCATGTGAACCAGCTCAAGATAGCTCTCACAAGGAATCCCCAGTAGCCTCTGGGGAGGGCACATGAAACCTGGTAGAGACAACTTAAAGAAACCAGTCAGGCTCCATCAGTGTCACCCAGCTCTGTGGGCAGCCAGTTCCAGCTGTGGTCCTTCCCCTGCCTTTCTGTTCCTCCATCCTCCCCAAGACCACTTGCAGAGAGTCTAACAGGAACCAAACCTCCCCTAGACCTATAGCAGAGATGAGTGTGGGACTCCTCACTCAGCCCACTTCTCCACGTTGCTGGGCCGACTTGAGCTCTGACATCCGTGAGCCTCTATCTGACCATCTGTGTAGTGGAGTGTCCCTCACACTTCCTTGAAGGGCCCAGGGAGGCTTTCAATGCATTCTCCTGTGAGAAGGTCTTAGGGAAAGTGATACTTCCAACCGGGTCATCTCTCAGTCACACTAATCAACTGCCCTGGCTTCCCTGAGGCTGGTGTCAGCAGGGTCACCATAGGGGCCAGTCTAAACCCTGTTAGGGGACATTATGCCCAGACTGAAGAGTCCTACTCACAACTCAATTCCCACGTATTTATGTTGACTACTGGGCATGAGGTGGTTGTTGAGGGAACAGTAGACTATCCACAACAGCACAGGCCCCCAGCCTGGTTTTTCTTTGGCAGCCTTTCTCTGGTGTCTGCTCCCAGGATATGGATGGGCATCTGTAGAGCAGTCACAAGGCGGCCCCATACCATGGCTCTGCCCTCCAGTCCTTCAGCCTTCCTTTCCCATGCCTCAGAATTGCATGGTGTTTCCCAGCCACAGGACCTTTGCACAGCCTGTTGCCTGGAACACCCAGCCCCCTGTTCACCTTCCAGATCCTGCTTAGTCATAGCCCTGAAGGGAAGCCACTGAGTCCTTCTGCCCTCCCCCCAAAAGTCAGATGCTATGGCAACAATCTATATCCTGTCTCACGCTCCTGTCAGTGGCCCCTGGTACTCTCCGGCTACCTGTGCTCTCCACACCTAAGGAATTCCCAGCAGTTGGGAAGCAGAAACGGTGGAAACTGAGTCTGTTAGCCAATGGAGAAGTAGGAACTCTGTGGAACTCTACTTAGCATTTGGAAAGGAAGCTGAGACCAGAGAGGTGGAGGACTTGTCCAGAGCCACACAGTCCTCCGGGAGCTCTGAGCCAGGACAGCTCCAGCCCTGTGCTCTTAGTGCCCCCTGGGCTCCCTAGTTATCCAAAGGTACCACGGAGACCTGAAAGACAAAGGGGCCCCTGAAAGCCCACAGAGGTCTGAACAGCAAGGAAGGGCTAACAATGGGGACAGCCCCAGAAATCTGGGCAAGAGTGAGCCACCCAGCTCAAGATGGGAGCCCAGAAGGGCTTAATTTCTGTTCTGGTTCCATCTATAGAATCCTGGGCTTCACCGCATGCACACACACCCCACCCCACTCCACCCTGCTTTTCCATCAGTAAAAAATGAAGCAGTACTCCATACACTGGGGCTGCTATTGCGCTGTGTGTGTGTGTGTGTGTGTGTGTGTGTGTGTGTGTGTGTGTGTGTGTGTGTGTGAGCACGTAGGTATTTTTGCAGAGTATGTATGGAAGCATGCATGTTAGTTCTCAGGAAAGCACCAGAGAGAGGTTACCACGCAACCACCATTCGATACAGATACCCCTCCACCCTAATTTCTTACCCATGGGTCCCCAACACTCCACAGCCAGTTCCATGCATCTCACCACAAGTCACACACTCTCTGGGCTTGCTCCTCACCTCTAGGTTGATAATACCAAATTCTCCTACCACAGTGATGAGCAATAAATGGCAGCTTGCGTGTCGCAATTGCACAGGAAGGGGCCTGACACATGACCAGTCCCTTCCTCCTTCTCCTGCCATCCCAGGGCTCATCACGCCCATCCTGTCTGTCCCCACCTCCCCACTCTCTACCTTCAGGAAGCCAGCCCTTCCAGAGGACTGAAGTCTGGTGGACCTCACTTGAGTAACCAGAGACCCCCAGCTCAGAGCCTTTTATTTGGTAAGAACCGACGTCTCTGTTGGCTGAACTACCCAAAGGAAATGGCTTTGTGATCTGTGGCTGATGGGACTTTCAGGGACAAGAGCTCAAGCTTCCTGTCCCCATTAAGGCATCTCTAGACAGGGGCACTTGAGTAACCTTGGGGGTTTCCCTCTATCCTTTCCAAACTTGGCGCACAGAGGGAACCCCATTTATTGGCAGGTTTCCTACACTAGAAGCCCCAGTCCAAAGAACGTTTCCAGAGCCACCAAGAAAGGCAAACATCAGTCGGGCCTATTCCAGGGATTTCGTTTTTATTCAACAAACTCGCACTCACACTCACTAAGTCAATCAATATCTGTTGAGGCTTTGTGTTGGTGGCCAGGAATGCCACAGGCAAATGAGACCCAGGTTCCTGTCCCTAGGAGTACATTAGGATGGTGACACATGTACATGGGAAGACCAGCTAGTGGAGAGGGGACATCCAGGGAGTACTTACTCTGCAGGAGGGGCTGCTAGAGAGGACTCTTAAAGGATGAGTAGGAGTTCTCCAGGCAGGGGGTGGGAAGGATGTGTTTGGGGAGCAGAGAGTCAAAGGGTAGGGGGAGTGTTAGAGCAAGGGTACAGGGGGTGGGTGTGTAGACAGGAGACTAGGAGACCAGGCAGAGACCGAGGACATCGAGGTCATAAGGCAAGGTGGGTGACTGGGAAGTGGCCGTGCAGTGACAAGGTGGTGCCAGCCTGGCCTAAGATGCTTTATACATGCTGTCCTTGGGGGCCTCCATCCCCAGCTCTGCAGTGTTCGCTCCTGTGTGACCCCCCCCCCTTGGCTCCATTGCTTTGTGAGCTCAAAGCCCAGTAGGTCTCAGCTCCTCCCCCCAACCCCAGAGGTCAGGCAGGTCAAAGGCACACATCTGCCCACTGGCTTGGAAGACAGGTCTGATGGCTTCTGCCCTATGACCAGAGGGAAAATCTAGCTCTATTCCCATACTCACATTGGTGAGTCACCCAGGTTGGGTTCACCCGAGCTGTGCTTTTTGGGTCCCAGTGTCCTCAATCTCTGTGGCTTTGACTCATTACTCCAGCTCACTCTGCCTTGCTTTTCTTATCTGTAAAATAGGGTCATAGCAAGGGCCGACCTCCCGGGACTTCACAGCGAGGGTGTTGTACTTTGGTGACTAGGTTGTCGTTGTAGAGGTCAGAGACAGGAACAGAAGAGGCCTTGGGAAGGAATGTCTCCCCTAGGATACAGCTGCTCTTGGTGACAGTGGCCATATTACCAGAGTGCCCTGAGATCCCTGCCCAGGATCATGGAAAGCCAGTGACCCAGGGAGGGGTCCATTGACTTGTGACTCCAGCAGACTGATCATGGCAGAGTGGCTCTCCTCCATTCACCCCTTGCTCTGGCCCTAGAATCCCAGTGTAACCAACCAGACTCTGGAGCCCTCGGCTGCTCTCCTGTCCTTCCTACTTCTCACCCCTGCCCTGTCCCTGACCCTCAGACCAGGCCCACCATGAGCCAACTCAGACTGGAAGAAAAGCTGTTGGTGACACTCTCCGCTAGTCACCTATCTGTGTGCCCTGCTCCCTGTGGGTGGCCCTCATGTCATGTCCAACCTCCACAGGGTTGCAACATAGATGCCTTGTTTGTCCGATTGCTCAACGCTCCAGCTTGCCCAGACCCCGGCCCCTAACGTATCCTGGAAGGGCAACACAGTGACCTAGAAGTAGCCACAGCCAGGAGAGACAGCCTAAGGTCCAGGGCAGGGCCAGATGAGTATCTGTGGCTACCTCCTACCCCCAAGGACTTGGCTAAGCAAAGCATCTGTAGCTTTTCCTTTAGAGCCTCAGCTTGTGCCATTGTACTGTAGGAGATCCCATTTCCAAGGGTCTTGCTGGGTCTGGTGCTTGGTAGGCCAAAATCACACAGCAGTGATTCATTCAGGCCTTTATTGCATCTGTAACATGTTGGCATCTAGCATATAGGGCCCTGGGGACCCATCTGATACAGACACAGCCCAGTGAGAGGCACAGGCCTGTAGACCATCCCAGCATGAAATGGTCAGAGATGAGACAGAGGTACGAACTGAGTATGTGGGATTAAGCAGGATTGTCTGGCAAAGCAGCAGCCGAGGATGGCTTTGCAGGATGAGCAGATACTCATGGGTCTAGAAGCCACCGGGATGTAGACTCAGAGATGGAAGGACACAGAGCCTGGCTTGCCAAGGAGATAGCTATTTGGGTCCATTTCTGTTAGATGCTGGTCTTGGACTCCAAGAAGCAAAATCTGCAAGTGATTGAGAGTCGGCAGTCTTGGTGTCTGTGAGTGAAGCCAGCATGTCTCCATGGAGGTCACTGGGCAATTCCAGCTCAGTCTTTTGAGGTAGATAAGTACTGGGGTCCTGCGGAGCATCCGCCCTACTTGTAGGCAGCCTGGGCTTGGACTCACAACCTCAGTCACAGGGGCAGTTTATCCAGGTGGCTGTGTAACTTACCCCTGACAGCCACATGCCGTTTTCCCCTCTAAGTGTTCACAGTAGTCCCTAGGGTACAAGGAGGTATGGTTTCCTGGTCTGTAGGTGGCTCTGTATCTGACATAGGAGAGGACATAACTGTGGAAATCAGTGGCCCCCAGCCAGTCCCCCGACTCCTGCCAGGGTTCTCTGTTCACTAGAGGAAAATGTCTTGCCCCAGAGGCATGGAAGCACAGTGGCAGACTCCTGCACACACAGCGAGGCTGTACGGGCCTCTCACCCTGATGCCCTCCGGGCTTGCCTCCCTGAGCCATTGGACCTTTATGGCTTCTCTGATCTGGTGGGGACAGGATGGCCTACAGCCTCCCAGCTTGGTCCTGGGGAGGAAGTCATAGGGATGGTTCTGACCTGGAAATCTTACCAAGGTGTGACCAGAATAACCCCAGGAGGGGTGGTATTCCCATCCACAGCCTCAAGAGGAAGCAGAGATAAGGCTGTTTTGAGGGGTCCCAGCCAGGTCTATTGACATGAGGCCCAGGGCTGCCCCCATGGGAACCCCAGGAAGGCAACCATCAGGCCTGATGGAGAGACATCCTTAGAGTCTTAGCACCCCACCTCTGTACGCAAGAGCGCGCATGTGCATGCGAGTGTGTACACACACACACACACACACACACACACACACACA
>NC_034591.1:129621077-129649292 GCF_900095145.1 Mus pahari | reverse complement strand
GAGAGAGAGAGAGAGAGAGAGAGAGAGAGAGAGAGAGAGAGAGAGAGAGAGAGAGAGAGCCCCTGCTTGGCTGGGGTAGATGGGACCCTCTGAGCAGTCTAGCACTTGGTGATGGTGGTGTGGTCCTGCTCAAGGGCCCTCCCTGCTCTGGCTCTCTCCCTCTTCGGCCCCTCTGCGTGGCGGGTTCTGATTTTGGTGCAGTGCAGACTTTCAGCTTAACGAGACAAATTGATATTCGGTGCCAGGCGGAGATGGAGCAGCAACAGGACTCGGCGGGCGGCTCCTAGGTGGGCAGAGGTGGGGGTGGGGAAGGAGGCAGCTTTTTCTGGACCTGGCTCTAGGGGCACTCCCCTCCCCTTGCCTTGCTCCTCCTGCACCCACTCAGGCTGACAGGTGTGCCACCACACTGGCCTTGAAGGTCCTTCTACAGGCCACACACATCCAAGCAGGACGCCACTCCTGAGGTATGGGGAGGCATGGCCACAGGGCACCTCGGCTAGTGGAGGAAGTGAGAGACACCTCATTCAATGAGACCCCCCTC
Organism: Mus pahari; assembly: GCF_900095145.1. Taxonomy (NCBI): domain Eukaryota; kingdom Metazoa; phylum Chordata; class Mammalia; order Rodentia; family Muridae; genus Mus; species Mus pahari. The sequence goes on along the minus strand of NC_034591.1, from coordinate 129,648,751 downwards.
ACCTGGCTACTCGGGCTCTGGTTCTACCTGTCTGGAATTAAAGAGTCCACAGGTCTGCCTTGTGAGATGAGAAAGAAGGAAATGACCAGCTGGATGGGGGAATCCATTCCCTCGGACTCCAAAATGGAATCACTCTGGACTCCACAGACATGATTAGCCTCCAGTGCGGTCACCCCCAACTCCTCACAGATACCCTGGCCGATACTGGGAATATGCTAACACTCCCGACAGAGAACTGGCCTCTTCAAGGGTTCTCCTGACTGGACCCATCCCCACCCTGGGGCAGTTGGGCACACCCAGGCAGCTTGCGGGGCTGCAGAGGGGTGTAGACAGTGACATCCAGCAGCTGGCTGGGGAGTCTGTTCCATAGACCCTGTCACCATACGCGTATTTAGGTGTTCTCCCTTGTGCAGTCTTGCTTCCAGGTATAGAGCCATTCTGTCTGCATCCAGGGAGCCTGAAACCCCGACCCTATCTAACAAAGTAGGAAGTGACTTAGGGAAGGCACATAAAAACAATGCCTCCTTCTTTGCTCTCACCTCCCCCTTGCTCGTGTCCCGGACTGGGTTCTGACCCTCCCCTTGGCGTGCCCTTGACACGGCCTCCTGCGCGAGGGGAACGGGCCTCTCCCTAGGGCTCTGCGGGCGGCCGCGGATGCGTCCCGTGGGAGCGATGCCCAGAGCCGCGCTCCCAGGCGCGGGGTGGTTCGGTCCGCGCTCGCGCCCCTCCCCCGGCGGCCGCGCCCCCCCAGCCTCGGGCGCGATGGTACAGTCTGCGCAGGGACCGGGCGCGCGGGCTGGGCTCAGCGCGGCGCCAGCTGCCGCACCGCGATTACGGGCTGCCCGCCTGGAACCCGAACCGATCGCTGGCGATTGCCTTAGCCAAGTAAGTAACCGGCATCTCTCCCCTCATCCAAGCATGAGAAAATAAAAAATAAAAAGCGCCCGGCCCCGCTCTCCCCTTCCTCCCTCACCTATTTTGATTTGATTTGATTGCATTTGCCGTTTTTTTTTCCCCCAGTGCTGATGGTGGCGGCGGGAGGAGGGGGGTGGTAGGCGCTTGGCTTGTTTATCTGGAGGCAGCTGGGGATGCTTGGGAGACCGGGTTGAGGGACACTCCAGGGTGAGGGGTTGGGGTGGGGGCTGGGGACCGGAGCAAAGAGCCCCGCAGGAGTGGATGCAGGGTCTCAGGTGGATGCTGGTGGCCTCCAGACTGCACATGCCCCCAGGATGTTATGCAAGGGCTAGTGGTGGCAGCCGGTCAGCAGGGACACCAGTCTCCTCTTGAGCCTGGTCTCTGGGAGACATGGAGTACTGGAAGGTGTCCCAGGAAAGCGGCAAGGGGAGGCCCCTCTGAAGGGTCTCTTTGATGGTGGGCTGCTGTATTCAGGGATCTACTGGATGAGGAGAGCCAGGCAGGTGGTGGCAGGGATGTGTCCCAAGTCCCCTCCGTGGAAGGCAGGGGCAGGAGTGGGTGGCCAGGCCATTTTGCAGCAGTCATGCTAGATGGATGGTGGAGTTGGCACTTTAAGCCCGGAAGCCCAGCTCCTTATCAGCCTGCTAGCCTAGGTGGTCCCTCTGAGTACTGAGACACCTAGGGCTCCTCCCTGCCTCTCTGCCTCTCTGCAGGACCTGAACCTCCCTCCTATGGTCGTCAGGTGCTGGCAGCCACCCCCTTTAAGCCAAGTAGCTGACCTCTGCTCCACATACTGAGTGGAGAGGGGACCCTGCAGCTGGCCGACCCCCCCCCATCAAGGGAGGTCCCCTCAAAGGCCGAGCCTGGCTCGACCTTCAGAAGGGTAAGCGAGTAGGCCAGTCACCAGCAGAGCTGAGAGTAGAGGGTCTCATTGTGAGGCTGAGCCTTAGCAGTGTGGAAGGGGCTCCCCTCCACTGGGCATGGCTCTCCACATTGCTAGGAGGAGGCAGAGCTGACGTTTGGGGCATTTCCCAGAGCGGCGGTTGCCATCCGGAGAAATTCTCTCTTTTGACGTGTGCAGTAGGAGGGGGCTTGGAGCGCAGGCCTTTGAGCTTGGGGCTTCCGCCTGGTAACTTCCTTGAAGGAGCAGTGGCAAGGAGGGGGCTGCGGTCTGGGGAGTCCGCAGAGGGAGGAGGACTAGGGGAGGATGCTAATGGCCTCCCATTTATCCACCTTCACAACCCAGCCATGAGCGAGGGTGCATGCCTGTGCATAGATTCACTCCTGCATACACATGGACCAATAGAGAACCCACAAGTAGTGCATTATACATGTTCAGATCATACATGTGGACACACGATGCCTGTACCAACAGATGCGCTCTGGCCCCTGTGCACACAGCACGCATCTCTGGCTTCTTAAGACTCCATTCTATGCACACCCCCAGTGAGTATAGCCTGCCCCCACATGCATGCAGCCCTCACACACACAGGACCCTATAGCAGCTACCACAGTGTACTATATAGCCATGTGGGCTGCCCCAGGAGTGCAGGTGACAGGTGCACAGGACCCAAATGCCTGTCAACACAGTGCCCTGGAATGTGACCACAGGTGAATGGCAGGGACACATGTAAGACAGCAGTGGGCACAGCTGCTGCACCTCTGCAGACACTGTGTTGCCCTCTCAGCTTCGAGAAGCCAAGGTGGCCCTAAGAGCTCTGGGGAGAGGACCCTGGGGAACTGACTGTGAGACCAGAAGGACAGTGGATCCTGAGTGGCCACCTCAGATTCCTGAAGGCCTGAGGGGCGGGTCAGCCCATGTTCCCGGAGAGCAGTGATTGGACTGAACAAGGCCATCTGTGATGATTGATAGTCTGCAGAGAAGGCTGCCTGGAGCAGAGAAGGAGGCAGGGGAGGGGGCAGGTGCAGTGGCTGCCCATTGGTCAGACCACCAGCAGCCCGCAAAGCCCACCAGCCCTTTCTGGAACCAGGAAGCCAGCCCACTGGTGTGTGGCATCTGAGAGCCAGAATTCCTTTAGTAGCCTCCAAGTTCTCTCCAGTTGAGGACAGAAAAGCTACCTGTGATTTAGTGTGCAGAGCCTGAGACATCCACCCCTCCTCCACAGACTGCCTTCCACTCCCGTCACCCAGCCTTAGTGGGAACACTAGTAAATGTCACACCCGCTAGCATCTGCAGAGCTCTTTGCCCCATACACATTACTTCTGTGCAATTATCCTTAGTGTCCCCAACAGCTCAGGTGAGAGACAAGAAGCCACCACCCAAGGTCACGCAGCTGGAACTGCTGGCACCTCTTTGTGAGCTATCTAGCCCCTCTGGTATGAGGTCAGACCCAAGACAGAAACCTGAGAGGTGAGAGGTATGCTGTCCCCAACAGGGGTGGCTTTCTGTCTCTGGGCTCTGTGTCAAGAGCATTGGGAGGCCCTGCTGGGCTCTTTCAGACCCCACAAAAGAAGCAACGGTGGGTGGCCCGTGTAGACCCTGAGTGTCCCAGTGTGTTGCCTTCAGAATCAAAGGGTGAGCACCCCAACTCCACTCCTGGCCACCTGTGTGACCTTGGATGCACACTGCATCTCTCTGCCTCTGAGTCTCCTCACCTGTGGTCAGGTTTCCTGCCCCACCTTATCCTGCAGCTGTTTGAGAGCTGGGACACTGTCACAGGCTGTGTGCAGAGAAACAGCATCAGGATCGGCAGGCAGAATAAGGGCCAAGTCCAAGGTCAGAGGAAGAGACAGAGAGGAAGGGAGAGGAGGGGCTTGAAGGGTCTCTTGACTTGATGGCCAGAGGTCACGGGGTGGGCGTGTCGGGGAGTCCCGTGTCTGGCCCCTTTCCTAATACTTCAGGAGATCTGCACGACTGATCCAGAGACTTCACAGCCTCAGCCTTTCCCCTGGACACAGGAACTCAAGGGAGCCGGGGAGAGGGCTAGGTGGGCCTGGATGCCATGTTGGAAACAGGTCTTGGGAAAATGGCCCCTTCTGTCTTCAATCTTGTCTCTCTATAATCAAGGGGGTTAAAGTGAACTATAGAAAAAAAAAAATTAACTACTGTGTTACCAGCCTATAGGATATATAGGATAGGACATATAGGCTAGGAAAAGGCTTCTCCAGTTGTCCTCAGCTCCCAGCATTGCCAGTACCCAGCTGAGTGTCACATACACACACATCACAGGGGTGGTCAGATTCTCCCATCCTTACCTAGTGCGCTGAGATCATCGTGGGAGGCAGGTGACTGTCAGCCTAGAATCTGGGTACCTGACCCACCCTGCTCTTCCTCCAAACCAGATCCTTGGACCTGCAGAGGTCTATTTCTTCTTCCTCATGGGAGCCACAGATGAGGAAGTAGTTAGGGAGAAAGGCCCCTGGGCAGAACAGTCTGCCATGATGCTTACAGAGATGGTAGCTGGCAGGGGAGTCAGCAAGGCGCTGCCTGGTTGCAGGAAAGAAGACAGAGCCTCGGGCCCCTAACTGACAGCAGAAGAAGAGCAGGGCCCACTTCTCAAGCTAACATGAAAGAGACTAAAGGGACATAGGAGCTGGGTGGGAATGTGGTTCTGTCAAGGCACCATGAGAATGGATGACGGTGGAATCACAGAGTGTGGCTGGGAGGACCTACTGGGTGGGAGGACCTACCGCTATCATGAGTTGCCCTGGGCTAGCAATTTTGATGTCAGTAGGAGCCTTGCAGACCTGTATGCTGCCCCGGATTGCTGTGTGATCATAATAAGAATGGATGATACAGCAAGCCAAGGATCCGCCCTGGTGAGAGTGCTAAGGCCATCTTCAGGGTCCAATAAGGAGCCCCACAATGGAGGCTTGCAGAGTTGTAAGGCCTTAAGAGTATCACACACAAGCTGGGACCCTCTACAGGGCTAGAGAGCTGCAGACATGGCCAAGGACTGTGGTGTTGGGAGTGAGAAGGCAAGATGTCAGGGCATGGACAGGACAGATGAAGAAGTCTTAGCCTGCAAGTCAGATGAGCTGGATTCCCCAGCCACTGGGCCCTGCTCCATGCATGACAATGGGCTTCAGTGAGTGCCTTTCATTAGGCTGGTGGTCTCAGGCTGATCCCTTGTGAGAGGCCACCAGGGTGCAGGGCCCGAGATACAGTCAAGTGGTGTGCAGGATTGATGGTGGAGGCCACAGTAGCGGTCACAGTTGTGGCTCTTTCTCAGCTGCCACCACAAATTCCTACAAGCTGCACGGCTTAAGCAACAGAAAAGTTTTACTCAGAGCCTAGAGGGCAGAAGTCTGATGTGGGGTTTGCCCACTTGGAGCCTCTGGAGGGGGCCTGGGAGAATCTGTCCCCACTTATCCCCTAGCTACCAGCAGTAATTCTAGTCCCTAGTGATCGGTACCTTGGAGCATGTGGCTGGACCCTGCCTCTGTCTTCAGGCCCTTTCTGCTCTATGCCCAGTGTCTTCTATAAAGATGCTTGCCTTGGGCTTGGGGCCAAGAATGATAACACACACCATATAGAGACTCCTGAGGTTCCCGGGCCTGGGTATTTATGGAGTGTTCACAGCTACTAACAACTGGCTTCTCTGTCACTTGCACCCACTTTACAGCTAAAGGAAGCAAGGTGCAGGGAGGTTACGATGGCCCCCAAGTTATACAGCAAGCAAGAGAACTCAGATTTGAACACGCATTTCTCCACATTTCCAGAGCTTTGCTGGGGGGGGGGGGGGCTGTAGCCAGGATTCCAAAGAGCAGTGGCTCCTGGGTCCCAGAGATGGATGCTGCACACGGAGGGAGGAGGGGCCTGCCTTAGTGAGCTACAGGACACTAGCATGTGACAGTGGGTTGAGAGCCACAGTCCCTTCCTAAGAAACACCAGCTGCCCCCATGTCCTCATCCGTGGGATCATAGTCACTAAGACAGTGAGTGGTCCTCTTGTGAGTCGCTGTGCTGTGTCCTCAGTGTTTGGGGAATGTTTCTTCCATGTGCTCTGTGAGAGGGGATTGCTTCTTTCAAGTCGCATCTTAGGGAATTGACTCTGCTGTTCAGCTGCGTGGAGTGACACTAGTGATTTACCCTCCATTTGCACCTCTGTAAGATGGGCAGGACACTGGAGTTCATCTTCCTGGCGGTGGGGAGGGGTGGCAGTGACGGGCAAGGGGACTCAAGGCAAGCGCTCACCCTGGCACAGTCCTTGGATGTCAAATGGAGTCTGTCACCGTTTCCTTGTTACAGTTGGCCCTCTAGGAACATGGGTTTCCCCATCTGTGGATTCACAACAGCAGCCTAAGAAATGCTCAGCGGGTTTGGGAGACAGCTTTGTCTAATGCCTGCTATGCAAGCATAAGGACCTGAAGTTCATATCCCCATGAAAATGGACATGGTTGCTTGCATCTGTACCCTTAGCACTGGGAAAGCAGAGACAAGCAGACCTTAGGGCTTGCAGTCTGGCAGTTTATCCTCAGATTAGTGACTCCGGGTTCCGTGAGAAACCCTGTCTCAAAGAACAAAGTAAAGGATAATAGTGCAAAACCCCCAGTGTTGTCATCCAGCTTCCATATGCACGTGCACACGTGCACACTCACCTACACACACGTGACACACACATGCACACACAAAATATTCGAGGAAAGTTTTGCATCTTTACTGAACCTCCCAGGCAGTTTTCTCACCTTTCCTCCCAAACAATACAGCATAAGGCCTGACTGTGTGGGGCTGGATATTATCATCACCTGGAGATGGGTTTAAGTTTAGGGGAGGGTGAAAATTAACCATGGTGACACACCTGTTATCCCAGCATTGAGGACAAGAGAATTAGGAGTTCAAGGTTATCCTTGGCTACATAGCCTGGGCTACATGTGAACCTGTTCCAACCACAATCAAAAAAAGATCTCTGAGAGAATGCTTGTAAATTCTATGCAAATACGGTGGTGTGGAGGGAAGACCAGAGCATCTGGGGATTGTGGGTTTTCAGGGGGTTCCTGCTGCCCAGCACTGAAAGTTTTCAAGGCTGCACTGTTTCTCCCTTGGGTGAGTGTGTGGTGTGGTTCTGCATGGAAAGCACTCTGCATCAGAGAGCCTTGAATAGAAACCCCAGCCCAGTATTGACTGCTGGGCGACCTTGGGCCAGGAACTTGGCTTCTCTGAGCTCAGCATTCTGATCTCTGAAAGTGGGATTGACTTCAGATCTCATTTCGGAATGTGTCTAAATAGGGTCCTGCTCATGCCTGGGTGTGCTGAAGGTGACCAAAGAAGGGCGATCCTAGCCCAAGGAGGGAAGTCCTAGGTTTAGAAAGATCCTGCAGCTCAGTCTTTTAATGGTGTGACAGAACCTGTAGGAGGAGCCACAAGTGAATGACCCCATTCTGGGTCTAAGCAGCACAAATCTCTGAAGGAGGAAGCAGGTTTCCCCACCCCCACCCCTCCACCCCGTGCTGCCTTAGAAGACAAGGTTTACAGGAGGGCTTGACCTCCTGTTGGGGCCACTCTAGTGGCTGCCTGGTGACCCCACCTGGCTCTCAAGGACGCCTGCCCCATTGGACCAGAGCTCAAGGGTGACCTGGTGAGCTAAGCTGCTGAGTTGTGCAGGGCTGAGGGATCTGCTGGGGATCTCGGAGGGCATCAGCCTTCCTGCATCTTCTCAAGCTTTCATTGGGCAGGGTGCAATCCTCGTAGTCTGGTGGGTGGCACAGTGGTTAGAGACAAACAAAGGTAGGGCCAGGCTGCTTGGGGTCAAATCTGGGCTTGGCCATATGGGCTATGCGGCCTCCATTTCTATATCTGAGTTCTCACAGCTGTGACCTGGGCAGTAAGTGTCCACTGTGCCAAGGCATGTCCATACAGATGGGTGGTCTCTAAGATGTCACTCTGACATTTTGACACATCCTGGGGTAGGGGTAGGGAGGCTTCATTCACTTAACCACTTTAGCTTTCTTAGCATCCATGCATCTTAGTATGGTATAGCATAGCGAGAACAAAATCCAGGGAACAAGATGAAAGGCTTAGCAAGGGAGCAAAGACACCGATCTTCCACACCCCCAGGAGCCTCTGTCTCCCCCTGAAGCACTCACCCCTCAGAACTGCTGTTAGAGTGCCTATGTACAGTTGGTGCTTAACAAATGCCAGCTCATAACAATAAACACCCCAGTCCAGGGAGAACCAGGAAGCATGGGTTCTGGGATTCCAGTGCCTGACCCTCTGTTTCTCTGCTGTGCGATCTCCTGCAAGTTCCTTAACTTCTCTGTGCCTCAACCCTCCTGCCTTTAAAATAGAGAGAACATAAGTCTCCAACTTAAAAAAAAAAAAGGATTTATCACATAAAAGTGAAGCACTTAAGCAGAAGTGCCAGCAACTGTTCCATCGTGAGCATCTAGTGAGTTCTAATCCCATAAATGATAGCAAAAAAATAAAAATAAAAAATAAACGCTGTTAACAAAGTAATGGCCATCAGGAATCCCTAAGGACTAAGATGCTGGTTAGATGGGTTGTGTAGCTGCCTCTCCCTGTCCAGGCACTGGCCAGTGTGGACGCTTTGTGATGTGAGTCTGGGGTTTCTGTGAGTCTCACAGAGGACGGAGTTTGTATGAGTGCAAAGGGAGGCATCGGTCCAGATTCCACTGGGTAAGGAGTACTCTCATATGTCAGGGTTTCCCTGCCTGTCCACCACACCAGAGGAAGCAGCAGAGACTGCTGACCACCCTGCCCTTTCCCAGCTGGCTCCTGGCCTCACAGAGGCTGCCAGCAGCTGCTGCAGAGTGACAGGCAGAACTCTCTCCTGAAGAGATCAGAAGCCCTGGGGCAGCCTATCTAGTTGCTGGGCAGGGATGAGCCACCAAGGGTGGGGGAGGGGTGCCACGAAGACCTGGGAATGGAATGGCCTGGCATGGAACCGACGCTCCCGGGGCGATGCTGGACAAGTCCTTATCTAGAGATTAGTTTCTCAATTTTGGAACAAAGACCTGGGGCCCAGGTGACTTTAAAATTCTCAAGTTCAAAGTCGCTCATATGTTTCTGAGGGTCAAGGTCATGGGAAGGGTCAGGGGAGAAAGGGAGCTAGTATCTGTGCATGGAGGGCATGCCTATCAAGATGTCCTTTTCATGGGACTAGCTGGAAACATCACTCAGGAGAAAGGGGCCAAAAGGAGGAAGTGGGGCAGGACTGGGCAGAAGCTATCATCCCTGAAACAGTGCCTCCACCCTGAGCCTCCGCCTCAGCCGGGACGGCTCTCAAGCACAGCCTGCACCCCATCATGTCCCCCGAGCTGTGGCAAGTGCAGTGGCCCTTGGTGCCCTGTATGAGAACAGCTGTGAGCTGTGGCTGCCCTCTGAGCAACAAGATGTGAAGTGCGAGCACCCCCTGGAGCAGCTGCCTTGTCCCAGTTCAGACATCTGTGTGCATAGGGAAGGCAAACTGGGCCTCCTATGGGTCGGGGGGGGGGGCTGCAGCAGAGAAGCCCAGGCTGGCGAAGAGGCCCCCTGGGACCCCGCTCTGTCCACTCTCTCCCATGTGTAGCTGGAGCCCAGGCTGCCGTGTCACAGTCTCCTCACAAGTGTCTGAAGGCAGGATATTAAGAGCTCTTTAGGCCACTTCTAAATTTATCAACTTCAGTGACTCACTTCAGATGGAAATGAGTCCCTTCTCAGCCGCCCCAGCCCTGGCTTCTGAGCTTGGAGCATCTTGGAGAAGGGAGGGAGGGAGTACAGAGCTAGAAACAAAAATTGGCTGAGCACTTGGCTGTGCCAACGCCCTTTCTGGGGACTAGCTGCACCTAGGTGGTCACTGACAGCAGGTGTCCAAGTGCGACGCTGGCCCTGAGCCCTCGTGGGACTCATGGGACTCAGACTTAGCCTGGATGATTTCTGGGTCCTCCGGAGCTTCCGCACAATGGAATGGGTTAGTGTAGGGTCCACAGCCTAGGCCGCGCCTGCGTCTAGGCAGCAGGAATGGTGTAGACTGTGGCTGGCACTGTGGTCCACCGCGGTCCCTGGGTGACTCGGGTCTCTGAGGAAGGGGATTCTTAGCTGAATGACAACTGGCATTCTGGTCCCCGGGACGTCTCTATTCTATGAAGGGGGACTACAGGCATGGTCATCTCCCTGTATTCTCTGAAGCCTCACAGGAACCCCAGTTTTCCTTGCCCTTCCAGAGCAGCAAAGGAGGAATTCAGGCCCAGAGCAGAGACCTGGAAGGCTGGGCGCTGTCCATGGTACCAGTCACAGGACTCAGGGCCCTGGCCCAGGCAGACCAAAGAGAGACAGGGATAAGATAACTCCTTCTCCAGGATACGGGCAAAGTTGGGCTTTTCTCGAGTCTGAGTACACCCAAGAACCAAAAGGAGCCCCGACCTTTGTCCGTTCCCCACCAAAGTCAGCTTTGGGGATGGGTGCTTTATTGCGTACGCATCGGCCTGCCACTGCTGAGGAAATCCCAGCATGAACATAGACAAGTCGTGTCTCCTGCGTGGGCGACAGTTCCAAGACTGTGACCGCTGCGAGGGAGTGTCTGAGGGTGAGGAGATGGCTGTGCCCAGCCCAGCCCATGCCTTACAGCTACTAGCCTGTCACTACGGCTGCCAGCATGTATCCTTGCTTTACAGGTTCCCAGCGAGGTTTCAGGACTTGCCCCCACCCTGTGGCAGGAAGGTGGTAGAACCTAGATGGGTGCTAGGCAGCTACTGTGCCCAGTGGACAGCACTGTGCTGTTTATGGGGGCTTCGGAGGGAGGGCAAGCGGGCATCATCAGAGACGGCTTTCTCTGCCAGTACCGATGGAGGATCCAGCATAGGACAAGGCTTAGCGCATACTCTGAGCCCAAGGGATTCTCCAATACTTACTTACTGTGCGAACTTGAGCAGGCGACTCAAATCTCTCTGTGCCTCAACATCCTCACTTTTGGAAAGAATGGGGGTAAATAAAAGTACTGATTTCCTCCTACGGGAAACAGCCTAGGACAGTGCCTGGCAGAGCTTATCCTCCACCAAGTCATAGCTGTTTAGCTGTTCCTTATTAATGATGGGTCAGAATAACAGGGGGAGCAAGACCCTAATCCCTTCCCCCTGAATCTTTCCCCAGCCTCCTTGACAGCCCCCATACCATTAGGGCAAGCATCACTCAGTGTCCATCTGGCCTATCACATTGCTCGGTCTTGAATAACCCTCCTCTACCAAGCAGACTGGGAGAGACCAGGATTCATTCTTGTATCCATGCATTTGTGACACCACAGCCCCTGCTCACCTTCCCAGCCTCGCCTTCCACACCCCGTCCACCAACTGCTCAGTTAGTTGAGAGTTCAGCCATCAGCTTGAGGGTGGAGGACAGTGTCCCCTCAGCCTTTGCTGTCACTGTCAACCCCTTGCTGCATGCCACCTTCCTGTCACCCTCTCAGGGAGCAGACCTGGAGCCTGTCAGCAGCAAAAATCAGGGTGTTATTTCTCTGCCGCACACCCTGTGGCCTCCCCATGGTACATGGACTCAAACCCAGACTCCTCACAGCCTGGAGTCTCCCCTGGGTGTGGTCCTTACCCCAGCGCACACCACCCTTCTCTCTCACTGTCATCCTTTCCTCAAACTCACTGGACTCTTCCCTGCCTCCGGCCCTCTGCATGTTCTGCTTCCCCATGGAGAACACGGTTTTCCCATCGTTGCATATGATAGATTTGTTCTCATGAAACTAAGTGGTGTCTCCTATTCAGGACCTCAGTCTGTGTGGTGTCTCCAGCCCTGATGGTTTTCTCTGCCACTACACCTGTCACTAGCATCCGTCACAATGGACATTTGTTTCGGTTACTCCCTTGTTTGTCATCTCAGAAGCAAGTAATTTGGGGGAAAGGAGGATGTCTTGTTCACTCTTGTGTTTGAAGAGGAAGGTCTGTGTGAGTGTTTATAGAATGAATGAATGAATAAATGAATGAGTGAATGAATGAATTAGAATTCACCAGAACACTGTTGAATGAGCATCAGGGTTGGCACCAAATGGCACCAGGACACTGACATCTCTTCTCTTGGAAAATTCTGGACCGTCCCAGAAAATGTCCTCCAAGAACTGTTCTGGGCTGTATTCTCTGCTAAGTTGTCTGATGACTCCTGAGTGTTGATGAAAGGAGCAGGTTTCCTCAGTGTCTCCGTCTAGTGCACAATCCTAGACAGGAAGTGACAGTAGACGCCACTCGCAGCCTGCGGAACCCCTGAAAGGAGAGGAGGGGAAGGACAAGTAGAGGACATGGAGGCTGCAGCGTCCGTGTGTGGGGAAGTGACCTGGGGAGTTGCTGCTGAGACGAGCAAGCACAGCCTGGGGTCTGAGGATGGGGATTCTGCTGTGGCTGGGGCCAGGGCAGGTGTCCCCAGGGAAGAAGACCTTTCTGCAGCCTGTTCTTTGGACAGTTTATGTTTTGTCCCATTATCTATAGCGCCACAGTGGACTTTTGGACTCAAAGGAGCCCTTAATGGTGGGTGTGGGGACCAAACCTTCATTAAGTGACATTTCTGCTGATGGAACCCACACAGACACCTACCTGCCTCACCCGTCCCCTGCCTTCTCCCCCTGCAGAGGTTGTCCCAAAGCCATCACTCACCATCCCCAACCCATGAGGTGGCCAGCAAAGAGCTTGTAGAACCATCTGGAAATCCTACTTTCCCCTTTCAAACCACAGCCATCCGACTTCCAGAGAGAAAGCTTGTGAAGAGCGAGGGGGTTGGCAGCGCTCTACAGCTCCCCAAGTCTAAGGGAAGCCCTACCCTCTTGGTGGGATCCAGCCTCCAAGTGGTGAGCCAGCCACAGGCTGCATCCCGGTCTGCTTGTCCCATCCTGGCAGACACAGGCTCCAAGGGCTTTTGTTTCTTTTATTTATGATTATTTTATTTTATCATAGAGCATGTATAAGTATGGGATCATGTCTGTGTGTGTGCAGACACACATGTGTGCTCAAGGGGGCATGCATATTTGTATGAGGTCAATCTCAGGAGTTACCTGCATTGCTTTTGAGGGGATCAGAACCCTCAATTAGGCTAGACTCGCTCGTCCCCAAGCCTCAGGGGCCTGCCTGTCTTTACTTCCCCAGCACTGGGGTCATAAGCATGCCCCACTGCACCTGACTCTGTGAGGTGAGGGTGGATTCTGGTCCTCACGCTGCGCTGCAACCTCTCTGCAGACTGAGCCATCTCTCTGCCCCTCTTTGTAACTGTGCTCACTTTATTTGTGCTGTCGGCAATCTTGTAGTGTGTCGTATTTATTCATCCTGAGGCTTGGCGGTCTTTGGAGGTGAGCATGTAGGGTGGAAGCTGAAGTCCCATGCTATTATGCATTGACCAGTGTGTGTGCTCACTGTACACCCAGTGACCAGATTGGGGGCGAGGACACGTGGAGCCGTGACACCCAGGCTTAGCGCTTACCACTGTGCATTATGGAACGTGTCTCTATTTCTACCGTAACCGGTTCCCTGTGACACCCAGAGTCATACGTAGCAGGGAGTCTGAGCTCATGCCAAAAGTCAGCTAAAAGCACGAACAGGAGCAGGAGGCAACATCAGAGTACAGCTCAAAGGTCAAAGAAGAAAGTCGACTGGCAGAAGGCACGGGTGCAAAGACTGTCCCCTCGGCCCAAAGCAAACAAGCTGTGGTTTTAAAATACCAACAAAAAAAATAGAGGCCTCTTAATAAGGAAAAAGTCACAGAAAAGACAGGGTGATTCCCCTGATGTGTGTGAGGGACCTGGGCAGCTGTGTGCCTGTGGGCTGCAGCCTGTGTGCAATATTGGCTACTGCACCCCAGCCCTGTTCTGCATGCTCTGTACATTTCACTCAAGGAAACTGAGGTTTGTTGTAATCCATGCATTCTGTCCTGAGAAGGGCTTCCTATTCGTCATCCAGAGACTCCCAAGAGCAATTGCCAAAGGGATGTGCAGGTCCTTGTAGAGTGGAGATTACCACCCATAGCTGGGTGGGATCATGCATTCATTGCACAAACATGAGTTAACGTCCTACTATGTGCCAGTGCCTAGAGACACCAGAATAAGTAGAACAGATGGGTTTCTATTTGCGAGCTTCTGTTTAAGTTAATGGAGATAAGACAGCAGCCCAGGATTCAAGCCTGCCTCGGAACCCCAGGGATGTGGGGAGCAAAGCTGAGGAGGGAGGCAGGGAATTCTTCCCTGAGAAGGTGACAGTTACAGAAGAAACTTAAAGTTGCTATGTGACCATTTGGGGATAAGTTTTGGCCAATTTCAAGGCCTGATCCAGTAGGTCCAAGGAACAGTGAGGGGGCATGGGCTGGGCTGTGGAGCAGAGTTAGGAAGGCAGAGCCAAATGAACTCAGAGAGGTTCAGAGTGGTCAGGATCACACAGTGACCTGCAGACCATCGTGAAGACTGTCTTTTTCTGGGAAGGTAAAAGGAGTAACAGGAATGGCTACAGCGGAAGAGGGACTTGATGTGACTTTGATGTGTATGGCCTGGGGGAGAAGAGGGACCAGGGATCCTCTGCAGCTGATGAGATGTGGCACAGCTATGAATCAGGCTAGAAGTGGAGGTTGTATGATGCACTCCCATCCTGAAAGGGCCTGAGAACAATGCAGGCCTTTATGGGTGACATTTGATGTGACTGGTTATGGAACTGAACTGAGGTCATTATTTAGAAGATAGGAAGTACTTGATAATGCTAGGAGAAATGATTAATGGGAGGGGACAGAGGTGGGGAACAGAAGGATAGATGGACAGGTTTATAAGATAGGTGGTGGATAGGTGGTCAGACAAATGGACAAGTGGGTGGTGAGTATATAGATAAATGTGTGAGTGGGTGGGTTGATGAATGAATTGGTAGGTGATAGATGAGTGGGTGGATAAATGGATGAGTGGATGGACAGATGGATAATAAGTAGGTAGATGAATGTATGAGTGGGTGAATAAATAAGTAAATGGATTGATGGATGGATGGACAGATGACTGGGTAAATTGCTGGGTGAGTGGGTAGACAGGTAGGTAGATGGGTGGGTGGGTAGAAGGATGGAGGAGTGGGTAGGTCAGTGAATGAGTAAATAGATGATGGATGGATGGATGGATGATGGACAGACAGGTGAATGGATATCTGGTTGGACTGATGAGAATGTGTAGGGGTAAATGGATAGGTGGGTAGATAGGCAGGTGGATAGAGGAAAAAGTGAATAGAGAAAGCAGAGAAAGAAGGCAAGCATACTATGGATAGCAGGCTAGAGTTTTTTCTGAAGCTGTAGGAACCCAACATGTTCTTGAGCAGTGGTGTCATGGGAGGAAACTGATGGAGCTACAGAAGCATTGCATGGCTTCTGGCACATATCCTAAGCCATGATCTCCCGTGGATGCCAACCACCAGGCTCCTCTCTGTCCTTCTGCCTGATCACCACCTCATTCACTGATTAATAGGTCTGGGGACAGTACCTAGCCTAAACTGAGAACTGGGGACACTGGGGCCATGTGTGAATGAATCAGGCACAGTTACTGACCACAAGACACATTCTCTAGTCCCTTGCAGGCCCACCAGATTTACCCCAAGAAGGGAGAGATCACCCTGTCCTTTCCAGGGAACTTGTTTCCCAAAGCCTCTATAGAGATGCTAGGTAAGCCAGAGATTCCTGACAGCTGACCTTGACCTTAAAACTCTAGCATCACTGCAGGGTTTGCTTATGTGGGTGGGAGAGGAGGCACTTGACTTACCTGGAGATTTGGGATATGTTCATGCATGTGTGTACATGTGTGTGCACATGTGTATACATATGTGTGCATGTGTATGTGTGTGGATGTGTGAATGTGTGTGTACACATGGCTATGTGTGCATGTGTGTGTGCATGTGCACGTGTGTACATTTGTATGCATGCGTATGCGTGTGCATGTATGCTTGTGTTCACATGTGGATGTGTCTCCATCTGCATATGGGGTGGGAAGGGCTCTGCCAATGTGCACTTCATGTCCACTGTGTTCTATGCTCTCTGTATATTTATCTGCTCATTTAACAAATATTCTTGAGCTCCTGCTTCTGGGTCATCATGTTTGTGACAGTGGTGACACAGTATGGACAAACATAAATGGTGACCTCGGTAAAAATGTTTAATCTCAGTCACTGCTGATTGCTATAAAGACGACTAACAGGGTCCTCCCCAAATAGCTAAGATGGGATAGTCAGGAAAATCCTGACACTGGAAGATTCAGGGGTGTCCATGCAGCATATGACAGCCGTATAGGAAACCCTGTCCCCTTACATGGTCCCCTTGCTAGTACAGAGAATAGTGACATCACTCTTCTACAGACAGGGAAACTGAACCCCACGGCTAGTGAGTTGCATAACAAGGCTTGTGCAGCCAAGTCCCAGCTTGACCAGTGGCACCTCAGCAAGCTCCCAGCTAGCAAGTGACATGAGAGTGGAGACATTGACTGTGGTGAGTCTCCATACCTATTCACCCCACCCTGCCACTGGCTACCTCTATGCATGGCCCGTGGCCATGTCCCCTCACTGTCCCTTCAGCCTCAGGTTGTGTCCCTAGTATCCTGGCACAGCATTGGCTCAGAGCCATTGAGAAGTGAGTGCAGGGTGTATGGATCTCACAGAACTGTTCCAGAAACTTACGCAGAAAAGTTCCCTTGCCAGTGGCACACAGCATCCCCTCAGGGCGGCTGCTCCTGGGAAGCCTGGTCTCAGCTCCAGGTTTTAGGATCTGTCTCATCCAGAAGTGAGCAGGTGGCCTGGGCCAGACTCCCTACCCCAAGATGAAGAGTGCAGATGGGGTTTCAATGCTAAGGTCCCCAGTGTCCTGCTGTGGAGCTGCAGGAGGGATGATCCAAGGCAGAGGAAATAGATGTAAGAGGACAGCCTGCCTAGAATACCTGGCTGAAGCAGGTCATGCCAGAGTGGGCCCTTACCTGCCTTCAGCCCCCATCAAGGTATGGAACCAGCCACTGTCCTGCGTCGAGCTACCCACCTGTCCCTTTCTATGCCCTCACCCAGCCCAGAGCTCAGGGACTATAAGGCCCTTCCCTGTGATAGCCAACTGAGTAACTTCGTCTCACTGAGTCTAGTCTCCATGGCTATGATATGAGGAGGCCAGGCCTCGAGGGAGGAAGCCCCTGGAACCTTGCTGTCCTAGTTAGCTCTGTCAACTTGACATAGCCGAGAGTCATCGAAGAGAAAACCCTCAGTGATGGAATTGCCTAGATCGGATCGCCCTGTGGGTATGTCTGAGGGAGGTTGTCTTATTATTTGATGCAGAAGGGTCCAACCCACTGCAGATAATGCAACCCTAGGCAGGTGGTCCTAGATGTGTAAGAAATCTAACTAAGCCCGAGCCTCTGAGTGAGCGAGCCAGAAAGCCGTCTTCCTCCGTGCTTCTGCTTCAAGCTTCTGTTTGAGCTCTTGATCTGACGTCCCTCAGCAATGGGCTGTGACCTGAGAGTGCAAGCCAGATAAACACACTCCTCCCCAAATTGTTTTTTGTCAGCCTTTCCTGGGCACCTTAGAAAGCAGAAGGTAGACTGGATTTGGTGGTACAAATCTGCTACTTGAAAGGCTGAGGCAGGGGGATTGCAAGGTTAAAGTGTGCCTGGGCAATTTTAATAAGGTTGTATCTCTAAATATAAATTTTTAAAGGGCTTAGTAGTAAATGCTCCCCTGGCAGATGTAAGACTCTGGATTCTATGCTCAGTTCATGTGTGAGGGTTCATGGTTACCTTGTATACACAAGGCCCTGGGTCCCATCCCCAAGAGCAAACGCATTTCTGATGAGAGTGATAAAGGTTGTCACTAGCCAGCTTTGGGAGCACTACCTCACAGCCAGTCTCTCCTGTTACATACCTCCTGCCTGTCCCATGGAAGCGACAGCAGACTTGGATCTGACCCTTCATCTAGCCCTCTGAAAGGCCCAGGGTCAGTTCTTCCAGGGTCTGGCCCTGGCTGAGCTTCATGCCCAGGGCCTTCTAAGATCCTAACCTCCAGTATGAGTAGGTGCCTTTATGCCCATATCACAGCCCAGAGCACAGGGCTCAACAAAGTAGAGGAATCCACCCCAGTGCCCAGAGCTCAGATGTAGGGCTGCACAGGGCTGCCTCCCTCTCCTGCAGGGGCCATACCTTGTCTGTTGGTTTCTNGGGGGGGGGGGGCGCTATGGTGAGCCACATGTGGAAGGTATCTTCCCACCAGAGTGGAGAGCTTGGGGCAGGGCAGAGGGTGAGGTTTGGCCTAAGACTCCCATTCTGCCTACCACAGTCCATTTGTTATCTGCCACATGCAGGGGCACAGAGCAGGGCAGGTCTAGCACAAGGGACAAGAGCCTGCAAGTGGGATGAAAGAGATTAGTAAATGGTAAAGCCAGGAGAGTGGCCAAGATGAAGGAAGGGAAGACACGGGCCTCTCTCCAGGAGCTTCATCATTCTCCCGATACTCAGTCTGTCCCTACGGTGACCTGGGAGAGTCCCATGCCCTCCCAAGTCACACTGAGGGACCACCGGCTCCCCAAGTTAAGACCCTCTGAGCCCTAGTGGAGGGTGTGTCCATCCCCCTCCTCCTAAGAGTCTCTGCCCTACAGGTGCCTTCAAAGCTCCAGTGACTCCGTTTCCCCACCACTCTCATGGCTTCAGACTTACACACAGCCAACCATATATGATCCCAGGAGCAGGGCTTAAAGAGGCCCAGTAGCCTTCAGAGGCATGGAGCGGCAAAAGCAGAAGCTCCAGGCTAACGTTCCCCTGAGAAGTATTCCCCTTCATTTCTCTCACTCTCCTTAGGAGAGAAAGAGGTCCCTGTGCTTGACCCATGACCCTCAGCTGTCACCCTCTGTGTGGTATTGGAGCATAAGGAGGAAAGGCTGATGTCTATATTCAGGCCCTGGCCCTCCCATGGGCGTCTCTGGTGACCAGGCTGCCGCGGACCCATCAGGCAGTTCAGTTCCATTTTGGAAGGCTTTCTTCAGGAAGGCGGCTGGAGGCTAGCCAGCAGGCCTTTTCCACCACCATGGAAATTCCCAACAATGGAACCCTGACAAGCTCACAGGGCCCTTCTTCCGCCCATGTTGTTATGAAAAACACCTCCTTGGTGGCCAGGCAGGGGACAGAGCAGCTGAGATCCTACAGTTAAACCTACAGAGAGTTCCTTCTGTGCCACTCCAGGGGAGATGGCTAATCAGACCCAGGGGTGTCGGGGAAGCCTGGGCTGCAAACTGGTGCCTGGTAGGAAGGGAGCCAGGGCAGTTCCGAGGTCTGCCCTGCTGCTGGTGCAGGGGCAGGGTAAGTGCAGCCCAGCCCCATATGCCACTGATGTCACTGACACTGGAAACTGTGTTGGTTACTTGACAAGGAAGCAGGTAGGTAGTAAGAGGCACTGGGGTGGGCGGGGCATACTGGGAAGAACACCTGAAATGGGGGAGGAGGTGTCCAGACAGTTCCTCTGCCATCCATCCTTTTTACCTGTAAAACGGGGACAGTTACACCCGCCACACCAGGAGCTCTGAGATGATGAATGTGGCTCAGTTGGTAGGGTGCTTGCCTAGCTTGCATGAAGGCCCAGGTTTGATCCCCAGGATCCCAAAGAGCAGGCCTGGTGATGCATGTATGTGCTCTAGGGAGTAAAGGCAGGGGGATACGAAGTTTAATGTCACCCTCACCAACATAACTAGCTTGAGGCCAGCCTGGGCTACATAAAACCCAGGGGCTGGGGTGGGGGAAAAAAAGAGGGATAGAAGAAGAAAGGGAGGGGGAAGCGTGTGGCTGACCACACACTGATGGGTACTATCACTCCAACATCACCTTTCTAAGGACACATGGTAGGGCAGAAGTCAGACAAGCTCGGGAGATGAACCTGAACCCCAGTTAGAACCCCAGCTTTGTCCTACATGAGCTGTATCAACCTAGGATGAAGGACCTTACCTCTCTGTGACTCAGTTTCCTCATCCACAAAATGGGAGAAGAAAAGTTGCTTCTCTCTTCTTGTGAGTCTCCTTGTCTGATCCAGAGGGCAGGGCTACCAAGGCCGAGCATGAGTGGCAGGCCCAGCAACAGTGACAGGGCTGGGACAACTAT
This sequence comes from Mus pahari, assembly GCF_900095145.1. Lineage (NCBI taxonomy): Eukaryota > Metazoa > Chordata > Mammalia > Rodentia > Muridae > Mus > Mus pahari. The sequence goes on along the minus strand of NC_034591.1, from coordinate 129,628,833 downwards.
CTTAGGCCTTCGGGTAACTGACAGAGGCCAGAGGTGCCTGTGGGACAATGGTAAAGGTATAGCCACCGCGCTCTGAGCTCCAGCCCTACGCGTCCCCTCCACCACTCTCGCCCAGATCGCCCACCTGGCCACACACGAGCTGCCTTGTATCAGCTCATGCACCTTGTGGGATGGGATTAGCTGCAGGCCACTCTTGGCCTACGGGTGACTGTGGGTAACAGGACAAGAGGTGGTGGTGTAAGCAGAGATAGCCAAGACTGAGCAGCAGGACCTGCAGAGCAGTGAGGATTTGCCCTCGGGTGTGGGAGAGCTAGTTTTCTCCTGGCCTTCCTGGGTTGCCAGGCAAGCCTCATCTTGTAAAACGGGTCAGCAAGAGTGATCCCTCCGGGCTGGATGTGAGGATGATGTAGCTCAGGCTAGACCACCTGGCCAGAGCCCATCTTTTGTCAACTCCTCCCCTGTGTACCAGGTACCTATGATGTGCCAGGCAGTAGGACACAGAGTAGCATGTAAGGATCCACATGCCATTTGTCCAGGGCACTCCCACTTTTAACTCAGAAACCCCCACTTGCCAAGAAGCCCCTAGTCAAAAACAAAAACAAACAAACAAACAAACAAACAAAACTGGGCAGTGGGCTCAGAAGTGCCTTAGAAGGACAGACAGACAAGTAAATGTCATACGCAGTGCACAAGGGCTAAAACCAAAATGCCAGTCAGAGAGGGGCCTGCTGCTCTCCATGGAGAAGTCAGGACAAACCTCTGCAAGGAAGGAGGTGACATGAAAGGGACCACATGGAATGAGCATAAGAGACACACGGACATCTCAGCAGAGGAAACGACACCCACACAACCAGATGTAGAAAGGCACTGGCCTGCTGCAGGGAGCCAGGGCGGCCGTGCTGAGCAGGCTGGCTGACTGAGTTCCTTGGGATCCCCTTGAGTGGCTTCAAGTGATGTCTATACCAGCTCCAGGCAACTGAAGGGAAACAAAGGTTGTAGGGGGAAGAATCAGAGGGACGTGGCTTCAGGCACAGCTGTATTCTGAGTACTTTAAGTCTTCCTGTCTCTGCTTGGCTGTGTACGGGCTGTCCTTGTTCTCAATGTCCATTCTTACCAGGCACCGCTCCCATCTGTCCATAAGCAAGCACAGAGTTAGCCATTCTGTCCCCAGATCCAAGTGTGGCAGTTGTGGCAAACTAAAGTCTAACGTGCTTGATCAGTGAGTGAGATGAATCGGTGGGAGCCCAGGTAGGGCCAGTGACACCTGCCCCCCCGCCCCCAAAAGCCTTATAGACCCTGTGAGGATGCTAAGCCCAGCTCTTCACGTGCCAGGAACCATTGGACAGTTTGGGAATATTTTGTTTGGTTGGGTGGACTGGGTTTTTGTGGTACTGGAGGTTAAACCTGGGTCTCGTGCCTGCGTGGCAAGAACTCTTCCATTGAGCTACATTGACAGCCCTACTGGGAGAGCTTTCTCAGGAAGACAGTGACACCATTGGTTTATGTCCTCTGGCTGCTGGGTGGAAAGGGCAGTAGTGGGCACTGTCGATGTGCTGATTTAGTCAGCTAGCAAGTGTGCGTGGAGAAAGGAGAGCTGGAGTAAAGGGATGTGTGTGTGTGTGTGTGTGTGTGTGTGTGTGTGTGTGTGTGTGTGTAACCTAAGGGAAATTCTGGCTGAACCTGATGAGAACTCAGCAAGGTTCCAGTTGGGAAAACAAATGGATGGTGTTGTGTGCCATGGATATGTTGGGAGCCCTGGAGGCCTGTGGGCCCCTCACTGACTCCTGGTTAGTGACAGGTTTGTCCCTGAGCCTGCAGCCCTGTTATGGGGAGCAAAGACAGTGTCATTTCTTCCTCTAGTCCAGGGCAGCCCCTAAGCCCTAAAAGCAGACTCTCGACTGGTCCCAGTACTTCTTAGTATCCAACCTAGCTTTCAACTAGGTATTAACTACTGCCAAAGGAGCTTCCTGTCCCTCGGAGAGCCTCCTGTCACATATGCCAAAGCTACCCGCAAGAGAAGAATTTGCCAGGTTTAAAGCATGCTGTCCCACTGCAGGATGGGCCACCCATGACCCACCAAGCTGGCAAGACAGCTCTGCCCCCACTGGAACCATTGAGTTGTGGATATGCAAACTGGGGAGATGTTTTAGTTTTCCACACTTCTGTTCCATCTGGAAACAAGGCTTCGGGCATGGCTGGGTCTGGGTATAGCAGAGTTCAGGCTCCTGAAGCAGACATCTGGAGTATCTCAAAGCTTGCTTTAGAAGAGGTTTGGGTCTCCTTGCTCTGTTCTGGGTTGTGCCCGGGCCCAGTGTGACAGCTGAGAAAGGGAGACTGAGACACAGGGGCCAAGAGACTCTGGCACTGAAGGGTCCATGTCAACTCTAGATTGTTTACATAGTGCTTTCTTGGGGGGGGCAGAACTTTCGCACACATCTTTTCTAAAGCCACACCTCCCGGGTGATGGTGCCTACCTTACAGAGGAGGAAACTGACTATAAAAAAGATCCTGGGTGACATTTGTCACACAGTTCTCAAACTCATAAAAAGTCAAACCCACCCCTCCCGATCTCCCACTGAGGCCATGTTCTGAGCTGTATCCCTTCTTTAGGAGACCTGAGTGTGCCTGCTGCGGAAAGGAACTCTGTCTGGCTCCGTGTGAACGTCCACCCTCCCCACCCCTACCTGAGGGCCTGTGCTATGTTAAGACCCTAGGAGTGATGATCAAGTAAGACACAGGCCTTGTTCTCAGGGCTCTGGGGTCAAACATTAACCCAACAATCACACAATACACATAAGATACAACTGTGGTATGTGTGGCAGTGGGATCTGGCATAGGCGCATCAGCGGAGGCCTTCGGGGCGGGGCTTAAGCTGAGGGCAGGAGGATGAGAGGGTAGGAAAGCATGCCAGTCAGAGGGGACAGAACCAGGGCCACACAGAAGGAAGATGCAGAGTGGCTGGAACCACACTGAGGAGAGAGGAGGGCTGGGCTCCCCAAGAAGCAATGGCCCCACAGCACTTGGAATCACACTAAGCCTCTGTCTTCAGTCTAAGAGCAAAATAATCAGCCAAGGTCACCATGTGACCAGAGGTGTGGCATTTAAGAACCGCCACAGTTTTCTGAGCAGATACAAGAACTCAGATGACACTGTGGGGCAGGCAGCTGTGAGTTGGAGGAAATAAACCAGGCAGGTAGAATTTCTTGGAACCTGATAATGGAAGAGAGGGAGACAGACAGACAGACAGGCAGGCAGGCAGGCAGGCAGGCAGACAGACAGACAGACAGACAGACACCGTGCTTGGTGTTGGAGCAATGACATGGAAAGATGGTCACAGTTAGCCACAGGAGCATGAGCTCAGATGGCAGGGTTGGAGGTTATGTCTCAGGTGAGCAGACTCGGAATCTCTACCTCCCACTACACAGAGAACTAAATGAAGATCGAAGAAAGCCTGGGGCTGATTTGTGACACTGACTTTGACAACATCTTAGATATAACACCAAAGGCATAGACAACAAATGGAAAAAAAAAAAGCCTAAGTTGGACTTCATCAAAATTGAAAGGCTTTGTACTTCAAAATATGTTCCCAAATCGAGGTGGTGGTTGTGCATGCCTTTACTCTGAGCACTCAGGAGGCAGGGGCAGGAAATCTCTGAGTTCAAGGCCAGCCTGGTATACAGAATGAAATATATTCCCACAAATCATGGACGTGAAGCCACAGGACAGGAGAAAATGCCTCTAAGCCATGTGCCTGAGATGGGATTTGTGTCCACAATATATAAAGAACCACCACTGCTCAATGACAAAAAAAAAAAGAAAAGAACTGGAACAGATGTTTCTGTAAAGAAGACATAGTCATACAGGAAGAGACTCTCAACACACAAGTCCTCAGAGAAGCAAAGTACAGCCAAATCTCATCGAGACACCACTGTATACCCTGTGTCAGCTACTATGAAGAAGTGTTGACAGAGTGTGGTGAAATTCATACCCTGTGCATTGCTGGTGGGAGGGTACAATGGGACCAAGGCTGAGGAGAAAAGTGACAGGTCTTCAAAGCAGTCAGCACACACTTGCCACAGTATCTGCAGCTCCATCATGGGGCACTCGCAAAAACTGAAAGCAGGGACTCAGATATTTCTGTGCTTGTTCACAGCATACAAATTATTCACAGATGAAAGATGGCAAGAACCTGAATATCTGCCCATGGGAAAGTGGATAAATCACATGTTTGGAATGAAATATTACGTAGTCTTGAAATAGAGATTCTGGTATATGCTACTACATGGCAAAACCTGGGGGCAACCTAATTAAAATAAATCAGCCATACAAGGAAAAGGAGCATATGATTTTACCCACTGAGGTTCCTAGAGAGGCCAAACAGAACACAGTTGGTGTTGGGAGGAGGGATAATAGGGGTGTGAGTATTAATGGAGACAGGGATTCATTTGGGGGAATGGAAGGTTCAGAATATTTGGGGATGAAGTCCCAGTACCACAAGAACTAGGCACAGTTAAGTATGCCTCACAGTACTGTGGAGATGGAGGCAGGAGGAACAGCAGTTCAGGTTCATCAGGAGTTCAAGGCCAGCCTGCAAGCTACATGTCTCAAAATTAAAACAAACAAACAAAAAAACCCAAAAACCTAAAAAGGCAAAACAGCTGTGTGCCATTAAGGACATGCTCACCACCCCAGGGCAGTGCATTACAATGGTTAAAATGGTGGGCTTGTTCCATGTAAATTTCGCCACAGTAAAAAAGAAAATTAGATGAAAGGGATTTGGGGAAGGGCCCGTGGGGCTAGCCAGAGAAGTACAAGTGTAAAACCTCCTAGAAGAAAATCGCGGAGTGTCTTCACCAGCTAGGAAGAAGAGAGAATGCCTCAGAGAGACAGAAACACCATTAAATGGGGAAATAGATATAGTGGGCTTGAGAGCGCTTGAGTAGGTGCCAAGGAGACATTCAGGTAGAGAGGCTGACATGATGCTGGAGAGCCACTTATGGAGAGCCCTGGGCTGAGGGAAGTCTGTGACCAAGGAGGTGCAAGGCTGTGCCTTGGGATGTGTGTTACTGTATTTTGTTGCTGTGACAGACGCCTGCGGAATTTGACCTCGAGGGAGAAAGTTGTACTTTAGTGACGGCTCCGAGATGTTTCAGTCCTGGCTGCCCCCTTGTATCGGGGTCTTGGTGAGGTAGGGGTGAAGAACTGCTCATCTCAGGGTGTCAGGAAGCAGAGAGGAACGTGAAGAACTCAGGTAGGAGATATACCTAAGGCTACAACCCCAAGAACCCAGTTCACCCAGGTCCACCTCCTAGACCTCTGTCGCTTCCTCTTGTTCTATAAAATGAGGATCTGTCAAAGGATGGACCCATGAGTGACGTCAACAGGAAGGCCAATGGAGACCACAGACTGCTTGAGAAACCAGGCCTGGGCCCAGCTGCCGTGCTGTTACAGACAGTCACAGCCAATCACTGTAGGTATAGGGAAACTGTGGAGACTCCGTTCCCCAGATGTTCTCAGTATGGTGCTGGACTCTCTGGTCTAACCCAGTGTTAAACCCTGCTCCCCACTGCCCCGGCCCCTGTTATTTAGTTCCTTCCAGGGCTGTGGCACTCATTAGAAAGCCATTAGGAAGCAGCTGTGTCCCACGGGAGACTTCTTCAGTGCACACAAGCTGACCTGAAGGTCCCCTAGCCTCCACCTTTTAGAAGCCTGGAAAGGCCCCCTATGATGGTTCAAGGTAGCTGGGTATAAATAAGCCCATCTGAGAGATGGAGTTGTGGCAGTTGCTAGGTCCTGGGAGCCAAGATCAGAGCCCAGGTCAGCTAGCCCATCTGTGCGCTGTCCTGAGTTGTGACACGGCAAGTGTTTATTAAATGTGCTACCCGCCCTCCTCCCAGGCCCTCTTTGCTGGACAGCCTCTGCCAGCCTCTACTGGTGGTGACATGCAGCAGGAAACAGAACAGCAGTCAGGGGCAAGGAGCTTTTGAGTTGGCCCTGCTGACAGGGCCGTTGATACCCTGTGTTTCTTGCATAACAAAGTCTGGAGCTCAGGACAGTAATGAAGGCAGGTGAACTTGATTGCTGGGTTTCAGGTTTTGGTTTGTTTTCCCCCTCTCCCATTGCTGTGGCGGGGGCGGGGGGTGGCAGGGAGAGGCAGGTCAGCACCCACATATGACCTTACCATACCTGGTCCTCTTTGCCACCGCCCACTCCTGACCTTCCCAGGCTTGTAGCAGTGAGTTCCTCCGCCTAGATAGACAAAGTGGAACTGACATATTTACTTAAGGATTTTAAACCTTGTTTCTGTGCATAGCAGGGAGCCATGGCCTGCTTCTGCGCAGGGAGGTCACCTAGTGGGGACTGACAACGTGGCAGCGTGTGGCTCTCTCCTCTTCTCGACCTTCAAGACCAGGCCTCAGCCCCGAGCCTCCTCCCAGATGTCCAAGCTCTCTCCTGCGATGACCTCACCCTGTCACAGCCTCTAAGCTCCAGCCATGAGCTGCTGATTCCACACTTTTATCTGTAGTTAGGGCTCTCTTCTGAGCTGCCTGACGTCTCCCTGGGTGTCTCGCAAACCTCTCAGTGTCACCAAGTCCCGAAACAGACACTTGGCTAGGCCGAGCCTCCCCATCACCCCCACTCTCCCAATTTCCTCCCCTCCAGCCCACCCTATGGACTCCACTTCCTAACACTCAGGCTCCACCTCCCCCGCTGCCACCACCACCATCACGTCCCCACTCGCCTCTGTGACGCAGGAGCCTCCTCACTTCCTCTGTTCTTGATCACACTCCTGATGTAGGTGGCAAATGTTAAAAACACAATTTACTCTCCCACCGAGGAGTCTTCAGAGCTGCCCCCACCCCCACCCGGCTCTGGAGTGAACCCAGGCTCCAGGCATAGCTCTAATGTTATCAATGACCTATTTGACTTCTGCAGGTTATTAAAAGCAACACTGCCCCTTCCCAGTCAAGGCTGGCCCCCCATCCTAGGCATGCTGCCTGGCTCTTTGACATCCACTCTGCATCTTCCCTCACAGCTGTTTTTCAGTCTGCCTGCCTCTAGAAAAGTGCACACAGTAGGTGCTCACTTAATCACCGTTGAACATATAGACCGCTAAGTAGAAGAGACTAGATGTAGATCCTGGAGAGCGAGAATGAGACCTGAAAGGGTAAACGGAGACTTATCCAGCACCAGAACAGATGTTTGGTCTTAGGAGGCCCTAGGAAGCCAAAGATGACTCTTGAACAGAGAGAGACATGGATGTGACAATGTTCTTGAAAGAAGAGGGGGTATATGTCTGACGTGGGCTCTGAAGTCATGGTACCTTGGGTAGGATCTTGGTTCAATGATCTCTACCTACAACGCCACCAGGACCTCTTTTTACTTTTTTGTAAGGCATTGGGTGCTGACGAAGCATCCACACCCGGCCCTGGGTCTGTGAAACTCAGTGAATCAGCATGTTGGGTTGTCCTTAGTGCTCGACCAACAGTTATCGTAAAGGATGTTCAGGAACCTGATGAAGGCGGAGATGGCAGGTTGGCATCTGGTGGGGGATCCCTGGACCAAACACCCATATTGCAGAAGGCATGGCCCAGACAGAACTCGCTCTGAGACAGTTAGGGGAGGTTACCAGAAGCAGGGACATCAGGGAGACAATTCCTTGAGAGAATGTCATCAATGGCAACCACTGGCTCCTGGAGGGGGGAGGGAGAGGGGAGGAGGGAGGGGGAGGAGGAGAGGAGGGAGGGGAAGAGGG
>NC_034591.1:129602735-129621026 GCF_900095145.1 Mus pahari | reverse complement strand
GAGGGGAAGAGGGAGGGGAAGAGGGAGGGGAAGAGGGGGAGGGGAGGAGGGAGGGGGAAGGGGGAGGGGCGGGGCCGGGCTGTATTCTGGCTGCTCGGTTCCCAAAATAACTCAGATCTGAGGGCGGACAGCCCAGCAAGCCAAGGAAGCTAAGAGCATCCCGGTGGCTTCTGGTGACCTTGGAACCATCCTTGCCCTGTGTCCCAGGCAGGTGGTGCCAGGGATGGAACTGGCCCAGGGTCCAATCATTCAATTCAGGAGGCAAGGTGCAGACCCTCTCTCTTCTGAGCCCTGTGCTATTTTCCCCTCTACCTGGCCAGCCAGGGCATTGGCCACCAGGGTTCCTCTGGAGCGCCCCTTCACGTTGGTCTCTGAGTCTCTGCTTCATGTCCTGCAGATCTCTCCCTCCTTCCCTGAGTATGAAATGTTCCTTGCCTCCCTTCCTCCTTGTCCCACCAAGCTTCTTAACTCCAGTCTCACCTCTTTCCCCACCTTCTCTCTTCTTTCCTCTGTCTAGTAAGAAAATTCCTAGAAAACTTACACATGTGTGCACGCTCTCATAATCACAGTCTAACTGAACCCCCCACCCCTCTTAAGACTTAAGATGAGAGCCCAAGCTCCTACCTCCCTGGGTCCCAAGATTCAGGGATGGTGGCTGTTGGGTACAGAAGTTGGTGTAAGAGGCCCTGTATTGGGTAGAGGGTGTTTCTGAGCCCATTCTCCCTATGGGGGGGCTGTAGCTGGGCATCTGGGGCAGGTGAGCCTGCGTATTGGGTTACTGGGTGATCAGCAGACTCATGAATAGCAGCTTCTGGAACAAGTCTGGTGCAGAGAGCAAGCAGGCTCCCGTGAGGCTAGAGGACTCTGCCCTCCATCTCTCCAGCCATGGTAAAGCCTGCCCCCCCCCCCGCCCTGCACACCAGTGGGTCCCCAGGACAGTATTCAATGTGCTGTTGCCATGGTAGCACGTGTCCCTGTCTAGCCCAGGCTCAGGTTTCAGGAGGTGAGGGTGAGGGAGAGTGGGGGACAGGTCCAGTCCTGGAATTAAGAGTCACCACTTATGGAGTGCTAGCTCTGCTTAGGGTTAGAGTTTTGGAGTCCACACCAGGTTTGGGGAGACTGGGGCTAGTATTCCTGAGGCTAGGGGGATCTGGGCCTGGCAGGAAGCTCTCCTGGTAGGCTGAGCCCAGTGAACCAGACTCAAGCCAGAGACACGAGTTCAAATCCCTCATCCTTGTTTCAGCCAGCTGGAAGGTAGTTTCTTGGGCCCTTGGGGACCTCAGTAATGCCTTGCAAGCATCAGTAACCTTAACCTGGGTTTTCTTGTTCACCTACCTGGTGATCTTACAGAGGTCATGCTTTTTCAACCCTCAGTTTCTCCATCTGTGAAATGGACATGAGAACATTGTCTACCCCCCTACTATGTTGAAATGGGCCACCATAGAGAAGGCATATTGTCTGTCCCCAAAGGGGGTGGTATTTGTCACTTTGTAGGCTCTTATCTCTGCCTTGACCTCTAGGTCGGAGACAGCCTCACTAACTTCCTGAGTCACTACAGATTGCTCACTTTTGCTCCTGGGTCTAGGTCTCCCCAGCCACACAATGAGCACAGGGGTACTGAGCTGTGTGTTAGCATCCTCCCACCCCCCACAAGCAGGCTAGGCAGTTGCTATTGTGTCACACCCAGGGGCCTGCCTCTGGAAACTCAAGCTGGCCAAAGGAGAAAGATAGCCTACCTGGTTACCTAGCAACTGAGGTGTGAGCCGGGGAGGCTTGGGTGTCAGGGTGTCCAGTGATGGCAGCACCCTTCCAGGAGGTACAAGGAAGAGACAGACTCTGAACAAGGACCCTTACCTGAGCCAGACTCAAAGGGCAGCCTCCTATGGCTGCCCAAGTCTACCTGTAGAAGGGTGCTTGGCCCTGGGTAGCTTTATAGGTAGAACACATGGCTAGGCTCAGAGAAACTTGAGCCCCTCTGGCTGCCAGCTTGACCTAGGAGCTGCCACCACCACCCTTTCCCTGGAAGCTCCCAACCAAATAGTAAGGACTTCCTGACCCCTCCTTTAAAAACCTGGTGCCAACCTCCAGGGTGCCACACATAGCCAATCACAACACCCTCATAGCTTTAGCCTCCTGTGGGGGTCTCTCCCATTCTCACTTCTCCCACCAGCACACAACTCTGTGCTCCACTGAAGTGGCCTTTGCAAGTCACTGCCTTTTCCTTTCTTCCTTCCTTCCTTCCTTCCTTCCTTCCTTCCTTCCTTCCTTCCTTCCTTTCTTTCTTTCTTTCTTTCTTTTTTAACCTTGGTTTTCTTATCTGTGAAGTTCAACAGTGAAAAGGCCGGGCCTCAGGCCTCTTAGCAAGAGGGTGAATCAAAGGAGCTGAGTCCTATGGGGGGGTGACTCCTATGTTCCCACCCCTTCCTTTTACTAAACTATTACTGTACCATAGTGCCCTGGGCTAAGCAGGAAGGGAACCACACCTAACTATTTAAGGACAGTTAAATCCTGCCTCAGGGCACAAGCTGCCTGTGGGAGGTTCCCCCTGCAAGAGCTCATCAATGGAGTGGAAGTGAGCATTGCCCCTGACACTAGCCATGGCTGCAGGAACCGAGCGCGCACACGAACACACACACACTCTCTCTCTCTTGCGCTCACTCCCATTGAGCATCCTTTATGACTATTGCAGTATTGCTCGGCCCTCCTGAAGCTATGCCCCCACAAAGAGACCTGAGGAGAGCTTACAGTCTCCACATGGGCTTTGCTCTCTGCCCTGGGCTGGGTGGGGTGGGAGCCTGGGTACTTGAGGCTGACGGAAATAGCCCAGCAGACAGATGGTAGCAGAGCGGGAGCTGGCACCACAGAGAACCCGAGCGCCAGCAGCAGCGTCTCCTTGCATGTCCCGCCCTCGAGGCCTCCAGGGCAGCCAGGCCTTGCTCTGGTCCCAGCACAGTGCCTGAGTGACCTTGTCAAGCCTCTCTCTGTCCTTCCTGGACCCTCAGTCTCCTCATCTGTGCAGTGGTCTCTTCCCTCCATGTTCCACAGTCACAGACCCAGAAGGTTAGACTGGAGAGTCCTTTCAAGTGACAGCCCTTATTTATAATGAGGTAACGGAGCAGCCATGGAACAGGGCCAGGCTGGTGGCTGAGCCTCCCCAAGACCTGCCATTCGTCAGCAAATCCGTACTGGGTGGCTGCCAGCCCTCTGACCCAGGGCCGTGTCTAACAGCAGGTGATTCGGCCAGGCTGGCAGCTCCCACATTCCCTGCTTGACTTCTTCAAGCACTGTAAGGGGCTGCCATCTGCTCACTGCCCCCTTCTACCCTGCCGCAGGTCAGCCAGAGCCCTTCACCTGTTCCTACTCTGGGCCTGGCCCCAGAGTCTGGGAAGAGACTCCCCTCAGGGATACCTTGCAGTGTTGGGACTAGAGCCTTCCATCCCTGCCTGCCTCCCCCCTGGTTGGGAGGAGGGAGAGGATGGCCTTGGACTCCCTCATCTTCAGAACTCCATCCCCACTCCACACAGCAACTCTGTGTGTTCCCAGTCCAAGTCCATTGTGTACCAAGGTCAAGGGACAGGCTTGGTGCCCAAGCTGAACCCAGGTGTGTGACCTTGGCCAGTCGATACCTCAGTGAACCCCAGTTTCTTCATCTTTAAAATGAAGAAAGTCAGGGAATCTATCTAGGGACCTCTGTGTACATGATGTGCAGAGAAAGGGGGCTCTGGGGAGCAATCCTGGGGACAATACACGGTGGCTCCTGGTTACTTCTGTGCCTGTCATTGCTCTCTCTGATGGCATTATTCATCTGGCCAGCTCCTTGCTAGAAAGATGACCCTCCTGACCTCTGTGTCTACCTCAGTTTTGACCTTCCCTGGGATCAGGGCTAGGTATACAGCAGGTGGCCAGAGCTCACTCAGTCCTTGTGTTTGAACCCAAGTGTTAGGAAGTGGGTAGGTTCGAGACTTATGGTTTCTCGGGGCAAGGCTTGAATTCCTGTGGGTGCTTTCCTGTGTGTCCACTTGCTGTGTGCCAGCTGCATCAGTGAGATATGAGCACCAAGCCTGGAGCTATAAAAGGCCCTGGGAGCACACTTGGCCAAGTCTTATGGATGGTTTAGTCGACTCTGCCTGGAGAGTGAAGTCAGCATATGATTGTCTGAGGAAGGGTCTGTGGAGTTGGGCTCTGGAGGGTGATTAGGAGTATACCTGGCTAAGAATCGACAGCATATGCTAAAGCATAGTAGACGGTCCAGAAAGGATCTCTGAGTTGATCTTTCGTGGTTTTATGAAATGAGAAACTCTCCACACATGGATGTTTGAGCAGCCAGCAGATAGAATGATGATTACCTTTAGGGGGTACTCACGTGCCCACTGTGGCAGAGGGTAGGATGTATGAGCCAGGGAGACCACCTGTCTATGTCAAAGTCCTAGTAGGAGCCAGTGTTGAATTGTTAGAACTACCTAGCCTGACTTTCCTTTGGGAAAGATGGGGAAACTGAGGCCCAAAGAGGGGGAAAGGGTAGAGCAGGGACAGCCAACTGTGGCTGCCCATGACATGGTTGGTAGTGATGTCTACGGAGATGTGTATTCTGTGCATGGCCATGAGCCTTGAGGTCACACCTTCAGGTATTGCTGCATGTGGCCCCCACCACAGAGCTTTGAATCCTTCTAGCCTCAATTTTCTCACCTGTGAAATGGGACTAGCAAGTGGATTCTTTGAATCTTCAAACTAAAAGCTACCAATGAGCACGTGCTTCCAATGCTGGGTGTTGTTGCAAGCGTTTTTTGGTCATGGTAACCTTAATGGCAGGTTTCCCTAGAAACCAGTCACCACTCACTGACATGATTTGGCAACTCCAGGTTTAAAGGGTTTGGGACCACCTGTGGTGGTCACAGAGACAGAGGCAAGATGTCAGAGGTAGGTCAGACTTCTTTCTTGCCCAGAGTCCTTCGAAATGGCCCTGATCCCTATCTCCTGCTTTCCAACCTGGCATGAGCAGAACCCTGCTCCAGACTATGGAGGCTCTGTCTTCTTTCCTGGCTTTATGATGCCCCCTTAACACATACACACATATAGACATGTGTGCATGTCTACACACAGATATACTCATACATACACCTGGATACACATGCAAACACATGGATACACACATGAATGTGAACACATTTATGTGCATGTATGCAAATGTACATACACACATATGCATACAGAGCCCAGGCTTATACATTCTCTTCCCTCCTCAGAACCCACCCCACTCATGGGCACTATTCAGCCCTGCCTGGCACACCCAGACACTCATTGCTGTGCACACAAGAACATTCACACACACACACACACACACACACACACACGCATTTGTACTTTGTCCTGCTCTGACACACAGATTCAGAGTATGTGTGTCCCTGCTTGCAGGACTGCATGTGTCTTTCCTGCCTGGATCACTGTGACATGCCTGTGTAGTGGAGAAAACGCAGTAGCTGCCTGTGCAGCGTCGAGAATCCATTAGACACACTAAGGACCTGGGTATACACATGGTTAGGAAGGGGAAACCCCCACTTATCCCAGAGGACTCTGAAACCAGTGCAATGGCACAGACTGCCATGGGCAGGAAGTGAACCCCCTGTCGAGAGAGGCATGTGGACACAAGTGGTAACCCAGATGCTGTGGTGAAGCCAGGCACCATAGACTTGCATGTCAAGCTCTGCCTCAACTCTAGAATCAAATAAGCTTAGAGATCCAGGGTCACTTCTGAGTTTTATGAGTGTGTGGACCCTGAGGGGCCACCATTCTGGGGATGACCTTTCTAGATGCCCCCACCCTGTGTCAGAAAATGGGAGCCAACTTCTAGAGACACTCATAGCTGAGCCTGTGAACCTAGCACCCACTTTGGGCCAGGCCTGACCCAGGTGAGAGAACAGGGTGGCGTCCCTGTTCTTGCTTAATCCTTGTAATGTGGAGTTCACACCAGAGGGACCCCAGCTTGGAGTCCTGCACCTGAACCCCAGCCCTGAACTCCCCAATCACATACTAGGAGAAGCATCCCCGAAGGCTGCATGATCTGGCCTGGCATTGGGAGGGACTGTGAAATAAACACCGAGGAGCTGGGACCAAGTGAGAGCCTTCCTCAGACACAGAACTCTAGAGAAGGGAACTTGCAGGCAGGGAGAGCTGGGCCGAGAGGGAGCGGGAGGAGCCCTCGGGGTTCAAGGTTTGAATCTATTAGGCTGATTCTTAGCAAGAAGTGAGGAGACCTGTGCTTTCAGACTCCTTCAAGCCTGTCAGGCCTGGTTGGGAGGGGAGGGCATGGCACTCGGAGAGAACCGTCCCTGGGATGAAGGTGGGTGCACCCTTGGCTCACTGGAAAGCAGAAGGAGGTTGGTGGCTCAGGAGGGTGACACCTCTGACAGGCCTTGGGCCTGTGTCCAGCTCTATCAACAGCTGCTCTATGGCTCTGGGCCAGCTCCTTCCACTTCCCTTCTAGACTGTGTTATTCCAGGTCAACGTGGGGCTGTCAGAGACCTCCCAACACTAGGTGAAAGGGAGGGGTGGGTGACCAAACTGTACCATGGCTTCTCCGCAAGGGCAGAGAGAGGAGTCTGAGACCTGTCCAGCCACATGCACTGAGCAGAGGAACTCCAGTCTTAGTTATCTGCAAGGGAAATGGCCCATGCTTAATGGACCCACAGGGTGAGGGGGCCCCCATGGCTGGAGAAGTTGCCCAGAAGGGCCATTATTGGAAACTGTGGGCCTTAGAGACCAGCGATGGGTGGGAGGTGGCAGGCAGGGAGTTGAGGGGACACTACAGGTGTGATCTCAGAGCCACTGAGGTGAGGTTGCTTGAGGGTCACAGAAGGAGGAGCTCAGAGGAGTAAGCCATTCGTCTCAGAACCTGGGCACGAAGCCCATGGCTCTGCATAGCTTTAACAAGGCTAGGGTCCTCTGGGCCCGTGTTCCCCAGGAGGCTGCATTCGCATCTGTCCCCTCACAGATGGCTGGTGAGAGCATCTCGCAGCCCCCACCCCTCCCCGGACCCCCTTCTGTCGCAGGCCTTGGCTGTGCCGGGGAGTGTGGTACAGCACGGTTATTTTTAGAGGTGGCACCATCTGTTCAACGCACTGAGTGGATTCTGCGTGTCTCCGCCATGGCCGGGGACAGCCGTGCCAAGTCAGGGGAGGGCTGCAGAATGAGCTGCCCCCACTCAATTGCTTCTGGCTGGGACAGTCACTGGCCAGCTGACCAGCCTGAGGCCTGCAGGGCATACGATTCTGGGGGGAGGGCAGAGACTGGGCGGATAATGCAGAGGGCAAGCCTAGGGTGGGCGGCACCATAGGCCCCCCACAGTCCCTGCATAGCCTGGACATTTTGTAGACTCTGTGTCTGACCTCCAGGATTGAGGTGACCAAGGGACTGACTAAGGGAGAACACAGTGGTGGGGGAGGGGTCTCTATGTATCCCTGCAGGACCTAACACTGGGTATGCTGAACATGTGAACCTGACCTCACTGGACCAGAAGGGCTAGGACACTTTTCCCACTTTACTCCCCAGCTTCGTGTCTCACCACCAAGGGCAGCCATTATATCAGCCCGGTAATATGGCGCATGGGCCTTTTGGAGTTCAAATCCCACTATAGGTGACCCTGGCCAACATCCTCAGCTTGCCAAATCTCTGCTTCCTCATGTAGGAAGTCAGGTCCTGGTAGCTTTTGTGCCCCAGGGTTGGACCTGGGCTTGCAGGAGCCATGCCTGTATGCAGGGCACAGTAACTGCCCTGGGTGAGAGGGCACTGGGCTGAGCTGTTCCTGCCACAAAGAGCACAGGACTTGCAGAAGGGCGAGGGCATCTCAGGGGGCCCGAGGGCTTGGAGCCCCTCCAGGGGAGACCTCTTGGCAACCTCAGGAAGGTCACCAACTTCAGCTGTGAGGTACAGACCTCACCATGGGACTTCTGTTCTGGGTGCTCTCTGTCAATGAAGGGCACAGCCATCTGGAGTGGCGTCTAGCCTGACTGAGGACTGTGTTCCCAGAGTGCTCACATTTGTAAGGGGTGGGGTGTGAGCTGGCAAATACTACTCAGGACTGTGGCATTGAGTGGTGAGCCTGTGGAGGTCCTGGAAACAAGGAGTGGGGCAAACTTGTCAGAGAGGCTGGCACTATGGCTTGTCTTGGAGGTAAAGTTGTGGTTAACAGAGATTCGGTGCCTGGATGTTCTGGAAGGGGGGGCATGTGCTGGGAGACAGGAGCATGAATTAGATCAGAAATGGCAGGTGGTGCCATTAGAACAGAGCTCCAGGGGCTGGTGTGAAGCCAGCTGGACAGGATACTAAGGGCCTGGCCCTGAATAGGTTTCTTAAAAACAGCCACTAGGGAGCTATTGAAGGCTTTTAGTGGTGGTCGTAGTGTGTGTGTGTGTGTGGGGGGGTGATGTGAGTATGGGTGGACAGTGTATTGTGGGTGTGTACAGTATGTTTATGGTATATGTATATGTGTGAGAGATGTGTGTGTGTGTGTGTGTGTGTGTGTGTGTGTGTATGATGTTTATGTTTGGGTGTAAGTGTCATGTGTGTATGTGGAGTGAGTATGGGCACTCATTGGATAACAATGTATAAGTGTGATGTATTTTATGTAGTAGCATGAGGATAGATGTATGTGGAATATATGTGTTGTAGGTGTGTCCAATATATGTGGTATATGCAGTATATGTATATGTGCATGTATGTATATGATATGGTGTGTATATATATGTGTGGAGTGGTATATGCATATAGTATATGTGTGGTATGGGTTTGTGTAAATGTATATGTGTATAGTATGTAGGTCTAGTATATGATTCTGGTGTATAGGTGTGGTGTATGTGTGTATGGCATATGTGTGTGGTAGTATATAGTATATGGGGTGGTATGTGTATGTGTGTTATATGTATATATTGTGGTGTTTAGATGTGGTTCTGGTGTGTGTGTTATATATGTGTATGATATATGTAGGGGTGTTATATGTATATGATTTTGTGTGTACATATGGGTATGGTACATGAGAGTAGTTTGGTGTGGTATATATGTGTATGACATATGTGTATGGTGTGATATGTGTGTGTGTTGGGGGGACTAGGGGTTGTGGTGGGGTAGTGGATGCATGTGGGTAGGTAGATGCTTATTTCCCTATAAGTACATGCAGAAGCCAGAGAAAGAAGTCCAGTTTCTTCCTGTCTCTCTCCTTGTGGCCTCGGGGCAAGATCTCTAACTGAATTGAAAGCTCACCATTTTGGCTGGATGACTGCCCAGTGAGCTCCCAGAATGCACCTGTCTCCAACCCTAGATACTGTGCAGGTACAGGCAGCCATTCCCAGGTTTTCACGTGGGGTCTGGGGATCTGAATTCAGGTTTCATGTTCATATAGACAGCACTTTAACCACCGAGTCATCTCCCCAGCCAAAAGGGGAGGTACCACACGGGCACAGAGTTCCAAAGGTGATGAACCACGTGGACACAGAATTAGGTCTCAGTTCTGCTCTGAGCAATGCCCCCGTCAGCTGTATTCTTGGAGAAGCTGTTATTCTACATTTTTGAGCCTCAATTTCTTCATCTGCAGAAAAACCATCAGACACCCCTCTGTGTGCACTGTTGTAGGGTAGGGTTTACGGAGTTCAGTGTAACTCTTGCCTCAAGGTTTGGCTGACACCATAACCCTTGCTGCAGTGGGGTGAAAGGGAGGGTATGGGGCTGGGAAGGGCCTAGGAGCCCCAGGATGGGAGAGAGTTGGGTGAGCCAGAGTACAGAGAGTCTCAGGAGGAGAGAAGAGGGAGCTGTGCAGATCTGAGCACCTGATTGGCTGTGAAGGATGGAAGTGCCGCCAGACAGTGCATTAGATTCTACAGAGATCACAGATCCTATGGAAGGATAAATTCTGAGCAATGCCTGGAATGTCTGTGGAAAACCAGGGCATAGCTGAGCATGGTGGCACATGCCTTTAATCCCAGCACTCGGGAGGCAGGAGCAGGCGGATTTCTGAGTTCAAGGCCAGCTGGTCTACAAAGTGAGTTCCAGGACAGCCAGGGCTATACAGAGAAACCCTGTCTCCAAAAAAAAAAAAAAAAAAAAAAAAACCCAGGGCATGCTGGGTAGCCACAAGAAGGTCAGTTGTGGATCCCAGGGTGAAGGCATGGTGGAAACACCTACGTTGGGATGCAATCTGGTGCCGGATGGAGAGAAAAGCCCAGGGCTAGAGAGGTTTTACAAGTGCCAAGGGCAGGACCATGGCAAGCCCCAGAGAAGCCAGGGCATGTATGGTCAGGGGAAAACCTTAAGAAATAGGAAGAAGGAGAGTGTGAGGGAACATCTGTCGAGGGAACATCTGTCACACGCAGTGACCCAGAGCCTAGAGTTGGCTGCTTTCAACCACCTGCAAAAATCACCGGAGGACCTGGCCTATCAGGAAGTGTCATTTAATGGGTTAGAAATAGACAACCAGGATAGTTTGGAGCCAGAAACTTCCTTTAGCAAGGAAGCATCAAGTACTAGAGACCAGAAGCTTCTTTAAGCTACTGGCCTACATCTCCAGACACTCACTCACCCACGCAAGGGGGGGCTGCACATCTCTGTTTTAATCAGCCCCCCTGGGGTGCCAACACGAGCAGCCCTCAATGAAGTGTCTCTGAGCAGCTTTGTTTTAGGGACATTGAGCCTTGCTGGAGATGCCATTATGGAATGAATGAAGGAATGACACCTTTACCGTGGGGAAGGTAGCCCAGGTGTCCACCATTGCAACTGTGGTTTCCTGACCTTTGACTCCCTTCCTCTAAGTCTGAGCCCAAGGCAGAGGTGTCAGAGATGGCTGGATTTCCTGCAAGAAGTCTTTGCATGGAGGTAACCTGGGCTCAGGCATGGCAACAACATGTACACAGTCACCAACACACGTCACCCCTTGGCTGAAGCATGAAGAGAGAGCAGTGGCTGGCTATGCTGAAAGATGCCATGTGCCACAGAATCACTCTGACTCCTCCGCTCCTGTGACACGAGAGTCCTACTTTGTCTTTTCTGTCCCCCAGAAGTATTTTTTTCCCTCTGCCTCTCTAGTCTAGATCCCAAGGGACTCATTGAACTATTTTTAAACAGTCTCCCAACTTGGGCTTATCCCTAGCACTTCTGTATTTTCCTCCCTTACCCATGGATAAAAGAACTTAGTAAATTAAATGAGAGGTTTCTCAAAAACCTTAGTATGCCCTCAGTTCTGGTAGGAGCCAGGGCCCAAGGACTGTGAATAGAAACAGAATAAATCACTGGTTGCTAGCACTTCGGGATTAGGGGCAAGTAACAGTGATGTACTGACTCAGTCTCTGCCCATGCACTTAAGTGGCATCATCTTTCTGCCTGGGTGTGTCCACTACAACAGTCCCTGTTTCCTGAGAACTGACCTCCCTGTGCCTGTTCAAGACCTCATGAAAACACAGTGCCCTTCCCAGCACCCACATATTGCATCCCAGATCCACAGATACTTTTAGCTCTGACCTTCTCACCCCCTCAGCCTGACAGCTAGCCTTGCTGTCCTAGAAAGCTTAGGGGCATTTACGGCCCTTTGTGTCATCAGAACTAGAGCCCCTGGACAGCTCTCTGACAGGCGCTCCTTCAGTTTCTCCCTCCAAATCAGCACCTCGGGCTTGAGGACAGCTCAGAGTGGAATCAGTCGCCCTGGTGGTACCTTCTTGCTGGGCTGGATTAGAGGCATGAGCCTGTTTCAGTACCAGGACCGTGTGGACAGCTCACATGCATCTGCAGTAGGCTTGCAGGGGTAGCAAAGGGTTGATAGGATTCTACCCACAAAAGCCTTGCTTTACTGGAGGCCGAGGAGAAAGGCACAGGTCTTAAGCTGCTGAGAGAAGATGCCAGGGTTGTTGAGATTACATGTCATAGCCCTCAGCACACAGGGGCTTCAACACCAACCTGGTTATTGTTCCTTTTTTAAGGCTCTGCTTATAACCTGTGAGGACAGAGCAGGAAACTAACTGGGGAGAGCAGAGAGAAGAGTGTCAGAAAGGAACAGCATCACTGTGGGATCTCAGAGCTGGGAACTTTCAGGATTGCAGAGAGAACCTAACAAAGTTCCATGCTGGGGATGGGGTGGAGGCAGGAAATGAATCTGAGAGGAGGTTGAGGCAGTGGCTGGACTCAGGGGATATTGTCCAAATCACCCATCCCATCCCAGGTATGGCCCTATCCCCAGCCTTTCACCATGCATCTCTTTCCTGCCACCTAGAATAGACCTTCCCAGTGTGTTGCTACAGTAAGCCCTTCTCGTGTCTACCCACTAATGACTTGGCTGTTTGAGCTTGGTGGGGAACTCATAGATTTCTGCAACAGGAAGGTGGTTGAGCCTGAAGCACACAACAAAGTATGCTGTTAGGCAGATACTGTTGTACAGAGGCCTCAGTGGGGAGCTGTGGACACCACAGACAGGAGGTGAATTATAACTGACACACGCATCTGATTCCAGGGTTTTCCCCCTTCCTTCTGCCTCTAGCCAATCAGGATTTGGCCTGCAGCTGGGATAGTCCTTGCTGCTGGAGACCACTAGCAACAAGAAAGCCCAGGAAACTATGTTCCTAAGAAACAAGCATCAAGGGCAGGAGGGTCCTTAAGGGTGTCACTAAAAAGATCCTTTGAGTGTCTGTTCAACACATAACCTCGCTTTACAGAAGAGTAAACTGAGGCAAGATAGAGGAGGCGCTCACTGTCCAAAGATATGCTTGGTAAAGTGTTGTGAGACACAGATAAGCAAAGGCTTAGGGCCATAGCAGACCTATTTCAGCTGCTTCAAATTCTAGCCTATGACCTTGACCAGTGTTACATCTTGGATCTCCAGGGTCCTTCCCTGGAAGTAAAAAACAACCATTGAGAGCTCAGAGATGCAGTGGCTGTTGGCAGTGGTGGTCAAGCTACAGATGAGACCTGGAAGATATGATGCCCAAGCAAGGGATATTTTGTTTATATACTTAAAAACATCAAACCAAAATTTGTGTGTGACCTTCCGAATTCAACCTCCAGATCCTGACCTGCAGGTCATGTGAGGACTGTCTAGCATGATGATCAGATCCCGCACAGGAGAAGAAAGATCTGAGTACTTCACTTCTCTCTCTATGAGCCTGGTGTCCTGGATAATCTGAGATGTATCTTGTTGGGTGTATGGTTAGGTGGGTAGATGGATAGGTGAGTGGATGATTAGGTCATGGTAGGTAGATGGATGGATGGCTAGATGGTAGGTGATGGGTGGATGGCTGGGTGATGGGTATGTGGATTATTAGGTATTGGTGGGTGGATAGTGACTAGATGAATAGTTAGGTGGTGGTTGGTAGATGGATGAATGGTTAGGTGGATAGGTAGGTAAGGTAGATTGATGGTGGCCATGTGGTGAGCAATGAATGGGTTGTTGGGTAAATGACTGGATGGGAGGTAGATGGCAGATGGATAACTGCTTGGGTGTATGTGTTATTAGGCTGGTGGGTAGGTATATTAATGAGTACTTAGGTGAATGGGCTGAGGATGGATACACGAGTGATTAGTTAGGTGAATGGGTATGTGGATGGATGGGTAGGTGAGTGAGTGAGTAGATGGCTGGTTGGGTAGTATGGATGAATAAATAGGTAGGTAGATAAGCTTACAGGTAGTAGGTGGGTACATAGATGGATAATTAGGTAGATGGGCAGATATACCAGAGGATGCTTAAGTGGGTGGGCGGGTAGATGGTTAGGTGGGTGGTAGATGGATGGCTAGGTGGTAGGTGGGTGTATGGATGGATGATTAAATGGGGAGGTGGATACATTGACAGATGGCTAAGTGGGTGGGCGGATGGGTGGGTGGATGAATAATGAGCAGACAGGTGATTGAATCGATTCATGGCTATGTGTATGAGCGACCTGTTCTCCAGAGATGGATGCTTGTCCTCACACTACTGTTGGCAGCTCATCTGGAGACCAGGGACATGGGGAAAGTTGACACTAGGGCAGACACTGGGAAGAAGCCCCAGGTTCCTAGCTGGTCACCCTGTTCCTGCCACCTGTGTCCGCAAGCCTCTCGAATCTCTCTGTGGGGATTTTTTTTTTCCTTTCCTTTCCTTTCTTTTTTTTTTTTCTTCTTCTTTTCTTTTCTTTTTTAGAGTTTCCTTTTCTGGTTAACAGAATAGCAGTTGCCTAAAAATAGCTGTAACTTTGCTTCTGAGGTATTCATTTTCGGTTCATCTTCTCCCTGTTCTCATTCCTCAGCTGTGAGGATACAGAGCTGAGGTTGTCAGCACCCACTCTGACGAGCCCACATGCGTGCATACACTACAGGGCTCGAACATTCAGATGGGGACAGCACAGCTCTCTCTGGCTCTCTCTTTCTCGTGTTCCCACACTCCTGTGGACCTATTCAGTGGCCTGCGTGATCCCTTTCATTCTTTGGGGTCCTTCATATTAAGCAGACATTTGACCCACTTTGAGGACCTCCCCATCTCTCACATTTCCTGACCTGTCCCATATATACTTGCTATAATGCACACCTGCCCAGTACATGCCTGTACGCTGATACCTGTGCTCACCCAAGACCATCAGCCGCTTTCCTTTTCAACTCACATGCACAGAGAAAATTACCTCCTCCCAAGAGAGATGCATAAGAACTCTGTCCCTCTATCTCCACCTGTTAGGCCGAGCTTCCTGCTTCTCTGGCCTCCTACCCAGCTCCCCTGAGCCACCAGAATGTGTAGCTAGGAGAGGAAAGAAAATGCCCTTCCCAGGGGAGAGATAATTAGTTCATTTAGACCAGAACAGAGGAGACAACACCTATGTGCTGCGCTGACTTGGCATGGCCGAGCAGAGATGAGGACTCTTACTTAAGTGAGCAGCAAAGCCCACTTTGGGTTGTTTTAAAGGTGGCGTTCAGGGGACAGTCCAGTCTAGCCAGTTAGAAACAGAAGGTGAACGAAATAGCCATTTACCAAGTAACGGACATTTTCGTATTGCCAGGGGCTCTTGCCTCAGTTAATCCTTACAAAATCCTGCCAGTTTGATTAACTGGTCTCCACCTTGGGGTGTGGGGTGGGAGGGACTAAGACACAGAGCTTAGAGTCCTGCCAGAGCCATATAAGAAACAGAGGCAGACCTGGGTGGCCTGGGTGGCCTCCATACTTGTATCCCCATATCAGTTCTTGCTGTCAGGGATAATTCAAAGAAAGTGGTGGCTTTAAAAATACATATTCAGGTGGCATTTAAATTCGGCACCTCTTAAAACAGAAGGATTTGGCATCCAGGAGTTATTTTTAGCAGACAGTTCATTTGCAACCGTCCCAGCTACCAGGCAGGCTTCGACTCAGATCTGAAAAGCTGTTGGTTTGAGCTAGGGGTTGCTTTTTTTAAATCTTTCCTTTGAAATATAGATTCCCTCTTCGTTAAATTAGCTCAAATATATCATTTATAGATTTATATATAATATATAAATTAATTCATATGTGCATATGTATAAAATCTTCCTCTGCCAGTATCTCTCCTGGTAAAGACTTTCTGAAGCACCCTAACCTATTCTTGACTCATTAAGATCTAACAATGCATACTCATTCAAATGCTAAGATGAAACCAAAATTTAGAAATCCAATATTGTCACAATGTTCTGGTTTCTAAACAGCTTCGAACTTGGGAAACTGAAGGGACCCTGGAGAGCGGTAGTCCACTTTCCTCACTTGTCTCATGGAAAGTAAGGCCCAGAGAAGAAAGAGGCTTGAAAGAGGTCACACCACAGAAGCTGGGTGTGGAGGGAGATGGAAGGGCTCACAGTGTGACCTGCTCTGTTACTCAGCCTACCTTCCTGCTGCCCTTCATTCAGTCCACACACTCATTCATCTACCCATGCACACATCTGCTTTTCTTTCCTTTTTCTTTCCATCCATCCAATCTATCCATTCTTCTACCTACCCATTCATTAGCCACCTACTAGATAGATAGATAGATAGATAGATAGATAGATAGATAGATATCTGTTCGTCTATCTAACAGCCTTCCACCTCAATGTATCCATCTATCTCATAGATGGCAGCCCAAGGGCTGACTTAGGGCTTCATTCATTCACTAAGCATTTATGGAACACACGTCAATGCCAGCACTCTGTGTCTCCACAGGAAGCACGGCTCCTGTCCGTGTGTGGCTCTCCAGCCCTCATGTAAAGGGGACAGTTCACTGGGCCTGAGCAATAAAGTGTGATTTGTACAACAAGCCAGGGGCACATATGTAGGCTGGATGGACAGAGACACTGAAGCCAAGAGGGCCAGCAGCTTCTAGGAAGGCCAGTACTTGGGTGGAAACAAGTGTGGCAGATGTGGCCACTGTGAGGCTGATAGGGTGAGCACATACTTTGGAGTCATTGGCTCCTGAGCTCACTGGGGTTCTACCAAATGCTTTTGTGGCTATGAACCCCAAGTTTTTTTAATTTAGCATCTCTCCCACACAAAGCAAGTTCCAAAGTAATCTGTGAGATTTTATAAAATAAAATAAAATAAAATAAATAAAATAAACATGGTACCCAGCATGGGGGTGACCTTGTGCAAATGACTGAGGTGTGGAGATGAGGGATGGGAAGCATCAGATGGAGAAGATAAGAGTCACCTGTGAGTGACCTACACTCCAAGATGTAGTTGATTTGGTTGCCCTAGACCTTCATCCCTCCGAACTTTCTCACAAGCTCCTCCCACCCACTGTGTATCTCTATTTCTTTCTGGGACAGCTTCCTATTTACAGAAAGGGTATCGCCTGCTCAGTGTGTCTGCAGCACCCAGGACTAGTCCATAGCAGCAACCACATCACATCATAGGAGTTGTGGTTTCCACTGTCACACAGATTGTCAGTTCTTAGATGGGAGGGACCAGGTCTTGATTATTCACTGCCTGGCACCAAATGGGTTCCCACAATAGTGTCATTGAAAAGGTGACTGGGGTGTGTATGGAGGTAGATGCACAGGTAGTAGACTGTTGGATAAGTAGAAGGAAGATGGGAGAAAGGAAATGAGGGAGGGATGGAGAGAGAAAGGGAAGGAGGGGGAGGGAGGGAGAAAAGAAGAGAGTGAGGGAGAAAGGAAGGAAGGAAAGAAGGAAGGAAGGAAAGTGTGTCATGGATGTATAGATGGACAGATGGACAGATGGATGGACAGATGGATAGACAGATAGATGGATTGATGGATGGGCAGATGAATAGGTGATAAAGGATGATAGATAGATGGATGCATGAGTATATAGATGGCTGGATAGATAAGTGGAAGGAAGCAAAGAAAGATATGGTGTGTGGGTGGATGAATAGATGGATAGATCAATGTGTAGGTATATAGAGGAAAGAAAATAAGATATATGGTCAGTGATTAGATGGATATGGTTCGAAATCGGTTTATCTTAACCCATAATCCTTAATATCAACAGAAGCCCATTAACTCGGGCCTGTTATTATGATCCCAGAGATAATTGCTGCTAACACTTCTTCTGGCTTGTGCTGTCACAGAAGTAATTATCAGTGCCTGTAAGCCATGCCACAGGTATCAAGGGATAGAGAGAAAACAGCACCTTAAGTTTAAAAGCCCCTTGTGGTTTGTAAGCCACTTTGCTTCCCATATGGTGCTTGGTTTAGCCTTGTGAGAAGTCCTTGAGTGCATCGCAAAGCAATGCCCTGGAGCTCTCAGAACAAATGAGTCTCTCTATGCCCCAATTCAAATTCCAGACCCATTGCTGCCAACCCACACGAGCCTGAAACCACCTTCATCAGCCTCAGTTCCCACGGGTTTTGTGATGATATCTAGGTCTTAAGTAGTTGTGCTAATTAATATCACTTCCCTGTGCTACCTGTGCACTGGATTTGGTCTTCAGTATGTCACATTCAATAACTCACCAAAGGCAGAGGAGTACCGGTGAAAGAGATGTTCTTATGTCTCTTCCTCGTTTGTAAGATGATGAAACCAATGTTTGTTTGCTTTCCATTCAGCTGGGAGGTGAAAAAGAGCCACAGTCGGAGCCAATGCATTGAAGCCTCCAGAGCCACTGCTCCTTAGACTTCATGTTCTCTCTGGAAAGATGTTCCTGTAACATACTAAGGTGCACAGCACCTAGTGAATGCTCAATAAATGTCTTTCCATGTGCCAGTGATGTGGTAGCACATACAAACCACAGGAGAGCTCAGGCCATGGTGCTTTCTGCCACTAAGCATTAGGCAGGCCAGAGGTCAAAAGATTGCCTCTGCCTCTGCCCCTGCCCCTGCCCCTGCCCCTGCCCCTGCCCCTGCCCCTGCCCCTGCCCCTGCC
>NC_034591.1:129558605-129602659 GCF_900095145.1 Mus pahari | reverse complement strand
TTCTCTCTCTCTCTCTCTCTCTCTCTCTCTCTCTCTCTCACACACACACACACACACACACACACACACACACACACACACACACACCCCTCCTACCTACATTGTTGCCTGGGCTGAGGACCAAGTCTTCCCAGGTTACAAATAAAAAGTCACCTCTTATCCTTAAGAAAGCAAAGCCTATACTAGGTTTCTAGAGAGTCTCTTCCTCCAGCAATAGGTCCACCTACATCTCCAGACATCAGCAAGGGGCCAAAGTGTTCCACCTCATTTAATCCTCACCTTGTTCACAAGTTACTCTGTGTTATTGGATCATCATCTTCTCAAACCGTTTAGGGTTTTTTTTCCCCTATTTTCTTGGACTTTCACAAGACACAGTCTGCAGAAGAAAGTGTGCTGATCAACACAGAAGCCCCTGTGTCCCCTCTGTATGGGACCCAGGCCTCCTCCAACCGTGTGCTCTGAGAGAGCTCCCCACAACTCTTATAGCTGGCATGTTCTGGGTACAGGATCCTGCTGAGAACCTGCAGTCTTTTGTAGTCATGGGGGAAAAAAAAGTAGTGAGCCAGAGTCTGGGGAACTAGCACTTCCTTAAAAGGCTCTACTCCCTAGAGCAGACTCCAACCAGGCCCTTTTTATGGGATGGTGGGCCACAGTCTAAAGTTTAAATTTTCCCTAACATCCCCACTGCTGTGTGAACTTGGATAAATTTCTTCAGTTCCATGGGGCTCATTCTTTTTGTCAGTAAAATGTGTGTGTGTGTATTTAAATGAGATATTGCTTACTTTTTATTTCATTTATCTATTCATGGTTACTGGATGAACAGTGGGGTAACATTTTAGCCAAGGCAACACAAGAAATACACTGCAGGTAATCCTTGAAACTTAGCTCCTAGCAGATGATATTGTATGAAGTGTGTGCACACATGCATTTGGGGGGGGGTGCACATGCACATACGTGTGCATATCTAGGTTACTGGGGATGGATCCCGGCATGTGAGGTAATCTCTGTGCTGCTTACCTGCATGCATGGCAGTCATATGTAATGCTATATGTACAGAGACGTCTTAGCATGTCATCTGACGTATGGTACTTGTTTAAGAAATGGAGGAGAGAGGTGGGGGGAGGGGTATGGGAAACTTTCGGGATAGCATTTGAAATGTAAATAAAGAAAATAATAATAAAAAAAAAGAAATGGAGGAGAAAGGCCTTGTGCGGTGGTGCCAACATGTCACTCTAGCACTTGGGAGGTAAAAGCAGGAGAATCTAGAGGTCAAGGTCAAGGTCAAGGTCACCTTTGACTACATAGCAGGTCTGAGGCTGTTCTGTCTCAGGAAAAAAAAAAAAAGAGGGAGATGGGATTATTGTTTATATTCATGGACTGAGTTGGCTTCCTCCTCACCTGGTCCCAAGGTGACTGAGACCACATGAGCTAGGGATGGGGCCGTTACGGGGCCACCTCTGCATTGGAGCTCCAGGCACACATTGCTTCTGGCACCCAGATCTTCTCTTGGGGGCATCATGTCTATACCGTACAATGCTCCATAGGATACCTATTGGTCCCAATGTATATAAGCCATAGTACACTCCAATCCCTGTAAGCCAAGTGTCTCCTGGAGGATGGCATAGGATACTTCAGCCAGGACACAAGACATACGCCCCACCCCATTAGCTCTGCCAGCATTTGCCTGAAAGGTCCATCCTGCCCAGCCCAGAGGAGAGAACCTCCCCCCACCCACAAGGAAGGAGAGGGAAGGACATCATCCCCGCTGGACTTCTCTACCCTCTTGCTCTCTGTGTCCCTTGACAAACTCCCTTCCCTCTCTGGAGTTTCCCACTGAGAAAATGAAACAGGAACCTGATACCAGCAACCCTAAAATGTGGGGAAGAAGCCTGTGAAGAGAAAGGTCAGGCAGGTGGAGGGTGGCGGGATACTGGCGCCTTTTGTCTTCCTTTTATCTTCCTTTTGTCTTCCTGTTCCTCACTGCCCAGTCAGGATGGCTAGCTGCCTATGCCTGATGGGAGGGGCTTATCCCTGTGCCATGCTCAAGTGAGCTCAGCTGGGGCCCTTTGTCACCCAACGCTTGCTGGGGCCTCCGCTGCTGGTATCAGGTATCCTGGCAGATTGGATTCTCTTCCTGGCAGCCCACAGCCACAGCAGTCCTGCATGGGTGGCCTGTACGGCAGAGAAGGACTCCCTCCTCCTTGCTTCCAGAGGGACTTGTGGGCTGCTGTCTGCTGTCCTTGGTGCTGACCAGTGGGGGCTCCAGGTGAGGGCTCCATGGAGCCCAGCTCTTGTAGGGAGGAACCAAAGCTCTGAACTCAACGACAGCCTCATGAATACATGTGGTGACTCCTCTGACACCAGTCTGGGTTCCTGGAGGACTGTGGTGGGGGCTGTAGGTACAGATGGGGCCTGTGAGAGGGAGTGTTGTAGGGGAGGCATCAGGGGACCTATGGGGAGAGGAGTTGTGCCCTAGACTGTGTGGACAAATTGCATGTGTAAATACATAGGGCCAGTCAGAGAAAGGGAAATGGGGTCTTCTGTGTGTCTGTGAGGGGACATTCAGTTACATGCCTAGAGATGGGACAGTGTATGACAGTACACATGGAAGGTGTCTCCATCCGGGTGGCATGAAATGCAGCCCTGTGCTGGTATGTCTGTGACCGTGGAATAGGCACAAAGAGAGCAGTTGGTGTGTTGCATAGCTAGGGTATGTTTGGCAAGAGGGCATTTGCACCCCAGAGTATGTGTGGGGACTCAGTGTGTCATGTGGATATACCCTACAACTTAAATAGTGTGGTAGCCAATGGACTGGCAGTATGCTAGTGAGTTGAGAGAGTGGGATCCAGATGTGTGTGTGTGTGTGTGTGTGTGTGTGTGTGTGTGTGTGTGTGTGGTGGGTCAACACCTGTTTCTTAACTTTCCTAAGCATCTGTCCCATGGTCTCTGAATGCCTCACCCCCATTGCTTACTCTGTGATTATATCCACAGGAGCTGTCCCGACCATGTAGATGCCAGCCCCAGGGATCACCATGGGCCCCACTGAATGGAGACTCCTGGGTCAGCATTCCTGAGCCTCTTCGGCCCCTGGACTTCACCCCACTCCTGGAGACACTCCTCAGAGCTCTCCAGTGCTGTCGCCAGCCCACCTCAGCCATCACCTCCTCCTGGGACTCGAAGTTGGCCGCCTCGTGCTACTATCCTCTGGTGAAGGTGTACTGAGGACAGCCACACACAGCCATCACCCAGAGGACCCTCTTCCAGTGCTGACCCTCAGGCCCAGCCTGAGCAGACACGTCAGCAAACATGGGTGATATGACCAACAGCGACTTTTACTCCAAAAACCAAAGAAATGAGTCGAGCCATGGGGGCGAGTTCGGGTGCACCATGGAGGAGCTGCGCTCCCTCATGGAGCTGCGGGGCACGGAGGCTGTGGTCAAGATCAAGGAGACGTATGGGGACACTGAAGCCATCTGCCGGCGCCTCAAAACCTCGCCTGTTGAAGGTAGGTGTGGAGGCTTATGCACGGGCTACTGTGGAGTTGGATCCAGGGTCTGTGTCCATGAAGTCTAATAGTGGGGCCGTCTCCAAGGTAGACAGAGACACAAATGCCTTTAGGTTGTAGCTGTATCCTAGCAAGGGGGGTGAATCTCATTCCACGTCTGATTCATGCCACTCGTGGAGAAAATGGCAGTAAGACAATTGGGAGAGGGCCATACTCTGGGAAGAAGGTGACAAATCAGCCTGAAGGGGTGGTCACTGCCACCTCTGTGAGAACCAAGAGGCATCTGGCTTTGAGGTGGGGCAGTTGAGTGAGACTGAAGGGACTCAAAAAGGAGCTATGTCCTGCCCGCCTGTGTCCAGACACAGCATGGGTTCCACGCTGTGATTGTAGCTCAGAGTCCAACCTCCAGCCCACATCTCTCCACCATGCCCATGCCTCTAAAGCGGCCTCCTCATGGCTGGCTTGGGCACAGACCCACAGCACTGCAGACGGGCAGCCAATTGCAGTTATCACAACATGCCTCACAACATGCCCCACCTCCAGGTGGCAGGGGCAGTTGTGTGTCACAAATCCAGGCTTTTGATAAAGAGCACAGGGACAGGGGAATGGGCTGGGGAGCCAGCTATAGGTTAAGATGGATAAGATGGTGGATGTCCTTGTAGGTTCTTTCCTGGAGAGGGGGAGCGGGGCTGTCTTACAACTTCGCAAAGTGAATAGGCCCAGGGGATTCCAATGAGAAGCAATCTGCTGCTGCTGCTGCTGTTGCTGCTGCTGTTGCTGCTGCTGCTGCTGCCGCCACCACCGCCGCCGCCTTTCCAGTGGCAACCAGTGTTGGGGCATTTTCCAAGAGGCAGAGTAGAGCCCTGCTAGGGCTCCATTTCTTCTAGTTACCCACCGTGGCCATGTGGGAAACTTTCCCTACACAAAGCCAGAGGCACAGGCAGGTGGCTCTATCCTGACCCCTTCCAGGCCTGTGACCTAGAGCAATGGCTGCCCTGAGCCTGGGCCTCTTCCTCTGGAATATGAAGCCAGTGCTTCCCGTGTAAGAGCTTTATGTAGAGTTGGATGTGCAGCAGGCACTCGGGAAGTGGCTAGTGTGCTTTTTCTAACTGGATAGCAATTACTCGCTCATGTAAAGATTGCAGTCTGGGATATGGGTGGCAACTAGGTTTGGAGAAAGCTCTCCCCCAAGTCCTTGTGTTCACAACTGGGCACTACCAGACACCATCCCTGGGGCATCGGTGCTGAGGCTGCTTTGTGGGGGCTCATGGGGACCTTAAGGCCCAGCCTGGGAGGTTAATGGTCACATATTAGTACCCTGCTGTTCCTGAGTGTCTACTGGGCATCTGTGCTCTTTCCTCTCGGGCCAGAAGGTGAAGCCGAGGAAGCCTGCCTCTTTAGTCTGCCTGCTCTCACTGATACCTTGCCCACTGGCTGAGCCAGAAGTCTGGAAGCATGATTTGGTGGGGAGAGGAGGCATAGAAGAAATATCTATTCTGACTCTAAGATTGAAAACAGCCACATGGGGCCTTAAGAAGGTGGCGACTCTGGTTGGGGATCCCACATACCCCCCCCCAGTCCATTTCTGGCATAAGGGATCATGTTCACCTGCCATCCGGCTTCTAACTGGCCTGCCAGGAGGCACAAATGCCTGAGTATCCTTCGCCTTTGAATGGAAGACCAGCATGTTGCTTTAAGTGTCTCTGGGCCCTAGTTCTAGGGAGGCTGTGACCATCTCCCCAGGCAAAGAACTGACTATTAAAAACAAGTATAGCTTGTTGCTTTGGGGTCTTTAACATGTGTACCCCACATCAACCACCCCACTTCTGCTGCCAAGCTTTGTAGACTCCAGAGTGTGGGGCCATGCGTGAGTCAACTCTTAGCACTAAACAGAACTATTTGCAGATGCTCACCTTCTCTGTACTGCTGGAGTGGGGCAGCGGAGCAAGTGTGAACCTGAGGATAAGAACTTGATCTTTCCACATGCACGCAGCACCCAGCCTGGTGCCTGCCACCAATGAAGGCTGAATAGCGGTCCAGTAGCACCGAGAGATGTGTCCGATGAGTCCCCCAGCTCACAGGGGGACCTAGGGTTAGCTGAGCATCCACACAGCACATAGATGAGAGTGGGTGCAGGGATAGAGGATGCTCCCAGGGAGTGGTGAGGCAGGTGGACTGGAAAGGAAGAATCTGGAAAGCTTCCTCGTGGGGGAGATGTTTGGTCTTGGCTATGGGAGAGACAGGAACATGTGTATCGCGACACAGAATGCTGCTTCTCGCAGAAGTCCAGATCCAGGACATAATGAGACATTAGGCACTAGGTGTAAATGAGAGACTGGCTGTTTTCCCCTCTCTGTCTGTTGCTCGGTCAGTCACACGCTTCGGGGCCTTTGGCCTCTCTAGACTTTGGTCTGCTTCTCCAAACCTAAGGTTTCTAAGAAGAAAGAGCTCTGAGAAGGGAATACCACCATTGACTAAACCAATCCTAAGGTGTTGGTCTCTAGAAAGTTCTTTCAGGGTATCAGGAGAGATGGGAATAAGGGGAGGGGCAGAGGGGCGGAGACCGCTACAGATCTCCAGATGTGGAGGACCTGGGTTCAAATCCCAGCTCTGCCACTCTCCAGCTGTGGGTCTTTAGATGTGTTTGTTACTCAACCTCTCTGTGCCCATTTCCTTATCTCCATGGAGCTAATGATAGCAGTGGCCTTCTAGGCTTATGGTGAGGGTAATATGAAACAGTCCCCAAGTCAGAAGGACGTCACCACTTTGCCATGGATACAGTTGGTTTTGCATACTGAATGACACAAATCAAATGCCCAGTGTCTGAATATCTAGCAGTGATGACTTTTGTTGTTCTTGCCGTTATGGTAGAAGCAATCACATTCTCCCAATAAGGTGATCTATGAGTGTTTGGATCCATAGCTGGCGTTCTGAGTGTCCTCCCCCATACATGTGTTCCTGAAAGCAGTTAGACCATTCTGCAGATATGTGGAGGCCACCACTAACTACTACTTAGATAGGAACAATATGAGACACCCAGGGGCATCCCCTGGTAGACCAGGCATAAGCATGGCTGGGCTCCCATAATTCTTTTCTCCCTGCTGTCTCAGGTTCAGCATCTGGACTGAGTTTGACCATATGATTTAAAGATGTGGTTAGCCCAGAGAGCCCTAGCCTCTGAGTCAGAAGCCACATGGTCTGGGCTGTGCCTGCTCCATATGGAGACTCCACGATGGCTGTTCTGACATGCTCGACCATTCACATGCTGGAGAGATCAGGGAGTTGGTGTGGGAAACTGCTCCAGCCCTGTACATAGCAGTTGCCACCTTATCTAGCTAGGGATAGATGGGGTCTGAGGCTTTCAGCAGTGTGACTCACATGCAGCCCTGCTTTCTGCACCAGAGGGTGTGGGCTCAGCTCCTGTGGTCAGCAGTACTGGGTTGTCTACACAGAAGCCTGACTTTAGAGACACCCCCTGAGACCACTGCACCCTCTGCACTTGGTTGCTTTCTATGTCCCCTGCTGGACAATGCCCTTCCCTGCTTGCCTGCTCATCCTTCTCCCTCTACACTCTTCCCGACTGGGATGGTAGAGTTTCAATCCTCATGGCTTTCTCTTCAAGGGACACTAAGAGAGTTCAGTAAAACTTCTGGGGCCCCTTTTCCCTATCTTTGAAAAACAGCAGCACCTGGTGGCCATTTGATTCCGTGAGCCATTGAGGCAATGCTGAGGTAATGCAGGTCACCTTAGCTATCAC
This sequence comes from Mus pahari, assembly GCF_900095145.1. Classification (NCBI taxonomy): domain Eukaryota; kingdom Metazoa; phylum Chordata; class Mammalia; order Rodentia; family Muridae; genus Mus; species Mus pahari. The sequence goes on along the minus strand of NC_034591.1, from coordinate 129,595,397 downwards.
CACACAGAGTGCTTTTGAAGGTGGTACACATTGATTGGCCCTGGCACCGTGAAGGACTTAGGGAAGCAGATAAAATGATCCCCAATGAAGATTGCATGTGTTCTCTGAGGAGGCACAAAGTGGGGAGCCAGTGTTGGAGGCCCAGGCTTAGAGCAGAAGCTTGCATTGTTTCCTGGGGTGTCCCCTTATCTGGCATGATGCCCAAGGCATTAAGCAGTAGCAACAGAAGGAGGGGTGAGGGAGAGGCAGGCATGCCCTGGTGTCCCTCCATGCTGGAGATGGATCTGGGGCCTGGGGAAAGGACATGGAACACTTTGTGTCACCCATGAGGCAGGTAGCTTTGGTTCTCCGTGCCCAACATGGCCCTGAGCCACAGGATGCTCTGTGGCCTCACCCTCCCTTGGCCCCACAGGAAGGGTGCCTGGAACAGGTCCCTGTCCGGTGTTTATCACTGAGTGTTTCATGGTGGGGAGAACAAGGGAGACAAAGGGGCCAGGACAGCACTGGGAACTTGACACCATGCCTGTATTGTAAAGGGGAGCCTGTGGTTAATTTTAGATGACTCCCAAGCCAGCCTCCACCATGGGGCAAGGGGCAAGGAATGGGGAAGAGTTCACAGGAGCTGGGGTATGCCTGGTGATAGGAAATTGTTCTGGTGTTTTAGAACCACAACCGTCCATGAATCAGCCATAGCATGGGGACCCAGAAAGGGTGGGATAGTAAGTGGTGCCATCTGTCTTTCTATCCTCATGTCCTCTGTCTCCCGTGGGACATGGGGTCCCTAAGGGGTCAGCTGGGAAACCAAGGCACCTGGTGATGTAGCAGTGTCCCAGGCATAGTGAGACAGGGGCTTGTGGAATGTGGATTCCACATGGGGATATTTCCAGACTGGAGCCACAAGGCCTGCCTGTTCCCCGGAGATCTTTCTAGAAGGGTTGTTGCTCCTTTGGAGGGCTCTTAACTGTATGGAATGGAGGGCAGAAGAGGAGGACCCACATGGCTATTCCTAAGTCTGAGAAATGTAGCCACCTTCTCACATAAATGTGGGGCAAGAAGAAGACTGGAGGAAGACAGTCCCCACCTCAGCCCTCCTGCTAGGGGGGCTTGAGAGCTTAGCGGATTTGGTTTTCTTCTGTGAAATGCTGTTTAGGTCCCCTTCGCTCTGCCTCTGGGAGACAGTGACTCAAAGCATCTTCAGAATTTTTCTTTAAAAACTATCTTTTGGGACTTGGGCGTATGGCTCAGTTAACAGTGTACTCACCTGACGTGCACAAGGCCTGAGTTCTGGAGCCAGTACCACATAAACCAGGCACTGTGGTGCACACCTTTCATCCTGTACTCAGTAGGTGGAACCAGGAGAATTAGAAGTTCAAAGTCATCCTTAGCTACATAGGGAGTTCAAGGCTAGCCTGGGCTACATGAGACAATGTCTCAATGAAAAAGAAATCTAATCTCCCTTAAGGATTTACCGGGCTGCTGTTGACGGGTCACAGTCTCATGCAGGCTTCTGCCACAGAAGGGCTTTCATGTCTGCACACAGACAGGTCATCCCCAAGGCATGGCTGGCTCCAGTGCCACCCAGGGGTGACTGGGCATCCCCCCTGCTCTGCTTAACGTCTGCTGCCCTTGCCTTGGCTTATCTCACAGGCAGGCACTGGGTGCCCTGGTGGACTCAGGCCAAAGCCCTCCACACCAGTCTCCCCAGAAGCAAAAGGCATCACTTTCCCCATAACTCACCCCTTTAAATTCCCAGAAGAGATTCTCATTGGGCCACCTGTAGTCATGTGACCACTCTCAAACCAGGCAGGTCTGTCTCTCCAAGACCAATAGAGGTTGAGAGGACTAGAGACAACCACAGGGGCTTCTGGGCCGGACGTTCACATGACCGTGGCCTGCATAGGAAGAAGAGATGGAGGAAGCAGCTACGGGACATGGAGGATCCCATACATGCCAACTACAGTCAGCAGCCCAACTCAGTTCCTAATAATCATGTCCAGAGAACCAAGGAAACACTATGGTGCAAGCCTGTGACCTGTGTCACAGCAATGAGGAGGTTGGCTGGGGTCACAGCCAAGTCTTGGTTCCTCTTCCTGTCCAGCTGTGGGTCATTGGATCAGTAATTTACTCCTCTGGGCCTCAGTTTCCTCATCTGTAACATGAGACCACGTGGCTTTTGTGGCATTGCTGTGAGAAATGAAGAAATCACACAGCGTGATTTTAAGCCCAGCCCATGGTGGCAGCGACCTCAGTATCAGCCATTGTCACTCTTCTCTGGTTATCTCCATGTGACTTTGGGGGACATGTTGGGCTTAATTTGTGGTGAGAGCTCATCACCCCATCCTGGTAGATGAGTGAGCTTGCAAAGCAAACAGGAGTAGGTTTTTTGTTTTGGGTTTTTTTTTAAGCCTGATATTTGCTTTGAGTGCATACACACCCTCCCTGAGACACCCCCACCCCCACCCCCACCATGGAGAAAAGTCCTTTAAAAGTGGGCTGATCCAGGATGCCTGAGTCAGTGGGGCAGCCCTTCAGAGCAGCACCCACACAGCATATGAATCATCCATAGAATAAAGCCAGGACCCATTAGTGCGTGTTGAGGAGTGTCCTGGGCACACAGCTCTGCAGGCCAGCCAGTGGGTACAAAGGAAAGCAGAAAGCAGTTCAAAAAAGGGCCACCCTGCAGCTGACCAGAAAGCTTCTGGGTGATCTCTGCAGGATAAGGAGGCCCTGATGACCATCCAGCAATGCTCTGCCCAACCACGGCTGCCATCACTCACTGTGGGCCGCCATCACTCACTAAGGGCTGCTGTCACTCACTGTGGGCTGCCATTACTCATTGTGGGCCACTGTCACTCACTGTGGGCCACCATCACTCACTGTGGGCTGCTGTCACTCACTGCGGGCTGCCATCACTCACTGTGGGCCACCATCACTCATTGTGAGCCATCATCACTCACTAAGGGCTGATGTCACTCACTATAGGCTGCCATCACTCACTGTGGGCTGCTGTCACTCACTATAGGCTGCCATCACTCACTGTGGGCTGCTGTCACTCACTATAGGCTGCCATCACTCACTGTGGGCCACCATCACTCATTGTGAGCCACCATCACTCACTAAGGGCTGCTGTCACTCACTGTGGGCTGCCGAAGTATCCAGGTCCAGTGCTTTCAGCACAGGCTCCCGGTAGGCTCAACAGAAAATGGAAGTGTGGAGAGGAAAGGTCACCTGATTCTCAGAACAAAGCTACCATTGTTTTACAGAACAGATGTGCACTAAACAGTAAGCACCTACTGTGTGCTAAGAAGAAGAAGGAAAAGGAGGAGGAAGAGGAGGAGAAGGAGGAAGAGGAGGAAGAGGAGGAGGAAGAGGAGAAAGAGGAGGAGGAGGAAGAGGAGGAGGAGGAAGAGGAGGAGGAGGAGGAGAACATTGGCTTTGAGTCCTGACACTCATGGAGGCCCTTGAGCCAGTCTCTTCCTCTTTGAGCCTTATTATATATGTTGCATATCTACTATGTACAGGTTTGGACCACACCTTCTCTTCTGTAAAGAGATGACATAGCAGAGATGTAAAGAGATGGTTCCCTGGGGAACAACGTTTGTGTCACATGACTGCCCCTGTAATGCTGAGGACCAAGCAGCCTTCACAGACACTCACTTCTGCTCCAAGGTCAGGGTAACGGGCTAGAGACTAGTGTAAGAGTTTGTAAGCAACCTGGAAGCCACGGGCAGCCAGGCCTTCAGTCCAGCCGGTGGGGAGGATGCAGGAGAGACAGAATCTTTTCCAGACATCCTCTCTCCTAAACTCCTAAAGATCCCAAAGGGAGTCGCAAGTGGTTCAAAAGCTATGCTTGTCCCATTACTCTCTGGCCTAGAAGCAGTTCTATTTACAGCAGGGAACTGACCCCAGCTGTGATACCATGAACTAGTTAGAGCATGCTTACCCGCAGTGTGCCAACCTTCATGGCTTTGTGCCCCATTGTCTTCCCATCATCCTTGGGAACTGGAGACTGTTTTCATCCCTGCTGCCACAGGAGGAAACTGAGGCTCAGGGCCCCTCATTAACACAAATCTTCCCGTGCTACCTGGCTGTGAATGTAACAGACAGGAATGACTGCAGTGAGAGGGAATGTGCTGGAAGCCAGAGAAGCACTGATCCTGCCTAGGGAGGCTCAAAGTTGGGAGAGGCATCTTCTGAGCCAGGCTCAAAGGACAGGGAGGCATTGAATGTCCAGCCATAGGATGAAAGTATGATTTCAGTGCAAACAGCAAGAATGAAGACCCTGGGGTGAGGACCAGGGTGTGAGGCATGAACAGTTCCTAAGTCACCTTTTCAGCAGTAGGGGTCTCCAGCCACAGGTTGTAGGTGTTTTTGTACAGTCTGGATTTAACTGATGTGATTGTGAATCTAAATTGTCACACTGATAAAGACCAGAAGCACCAAGGAGATAGACTTCTGGGCTAACTGATGTGGGGAAACCTGCCCACTGTGGGTGGCACCATTCCCTGAGCTGGGATCCTGGACTGTATAAAAAGGAGAAAGTAAGCTGAGCATAGGCTTTCACTGTTCTCTGCTTCTTGACTGTGAGCTAATGAGATCAGTTTTTCAAATTGTGACTCCCCTTTCCCTCCATGATGGCCTCCATCCTCCTCAAACTATAAGCCAAACCAAAGCCTTTCCCTTAAATTGCTTGTGTCAGGGTATTTTATCACAGCACAGAAAAAAGCAACTGATGAAGTGGGCTTGTTTGTGCTGTGTGATGAAATCATCACCTGGCGTGAGACTACTTAGCCCTGTCTGTGTGAGTATGAAGAGGACCTCAGTCTCCCTGAGGGTGGAGTCCTGGACAAACCTGTCTCCAGGGCTGGCTGAGACAAAGAAGTGAGAATTCAGGGAACTGGTTCTCCAAGCAGGTTCTCTGTCGCCCCAGGGTTCCACCCAGAACGCAAGAGTATACCAAGTGGCTGGGATGCTGGGCTTCTGTCTCCACTGTAAACCCAAGGATGTGAGAATCCTTATCTATCTCATGTGGTGGTATCTGTTGAGTGATATCATATAACGTGTATCTCCAATAGTTCTGCAGGTTAAAGGTCAGGGTCAGAGAGCCATGTCTGTGAGGTCCAGTGTTCCAGGGAAGATGGCAGAATGGATAAGAGTCAGAGAAAGGGACAGAGAGATGAGGAAAGAGACTCAGCTTGTCCCTTCCTCACAGCTCTCTCCTACACTGACTACCCATACCCATGGTTACTGTCCCACTGCGGCTGACAACAACCACTGCAATGCCATTGATCTATCCATGAGGGCAGTGCTCATGTGATATCATCATACCTAAAGGTCACTGCCATGTGGGATAGTGGTTCTCCAACACAGGACAATTTGAGAATTCAAACCAGAACTCTACCCTGGCCAGCTGGACTTTGTAGTGAGCCAGCATACAGGTGCCCCTGGGCAAGAGTTCCTTGGTTCCTCAAAGTCCAAAGGCTTGAGCCCCATTTTCAGTTCTTTCTCCTTGCTGGGTCTCAGTTTCCCCATCTGTCAAATGGGCTAAAGGAAAAGAAAAATTGCTTAGTGTTTGGACCAGCTTGACTATTAGTGGGGCTTCAGTTCTAAGACCAGCCTGGGTCCCATGGGGCCAGGTGTGGCTCAGGACAGCCGAAACTGCCTCTCTTTACAGGCGCCTGTCACCTGAGAAGCCTAGGCAAGACAAATGAGTTACCCGCACAGGTCCCTCATCTCTCGGTGGTTACCTTACTCCACCTAGTGCAGTTCTGGCCCATGCCGTGGTTTCAGACAGTTATTTATAGCCCATGGAAATGAGCACCCAGGCCTGTGTCTCCCCGGTACCCAGATGACAGCTTTAGCTTCTGCTTCAAAGAAAGCCCCCCATAAACAAATCCCAGCAGTCTGTCTACCCAGGTAGCCTTGTAAGGCGGGTGGGTAGATCTGTCCCCTCTGTGAGACAGCTTCGGACAAATACTCATAGGGTTCAGAGGCAAGAGCTGGCATTTCTGGCTAGAGAATCCAGGAGGCCTTCGTGGAAGAGGCAGCATCTGAACAAACCCAAAATTGTAGTAGGAAAGGGGGCATGGATAGAGGCACAGAGATGAGGAAGAGAGGACTATGGAATGGGCTGGGCTGGGGCTTAGGGTCAGGACTGGAGGGAGAAGTTGGAGTCATTCCGAGTAAACAAGCAAGAGAGGGAGGTGTTTCATGTGGCTTTCCAAGAGCCTGAGAAACCTGTCTTGTGGAATCCTCACAATAACCCATGCAGCTAAGTGCAAGCGTCCTATTCTCACAAACAGGGAAAACACGGCACAAGGAAGTTAATTCACCTTCCGAGTCACACAGATGATAGTGCACAGAGAGGCAAGGAAGTTAATTCACCTTCCCAGGGCACACAGATAGTGCACTGAGAGGCTGCAAACTCCAGAGCCCAGGCTAAAAATCAGTCAGGAGAGGGGCAAGATGGCTCAGAAGGCAAAGGGGCTTGCTGCCAAGCTTGATGACCTGAGTTCAATCCCCAGGACCCAAATGGGAGGAGGGAGAACTGACTGCCACAAGGTGTCCTCTGATCTCCATACACATGCAGCGGCACACGTGTATTCACATACGTGCATACGTGCGCACATACACACAGAAAGTAAAACACACCGTAAACATTTTATCAGCATACAGAGAAATGTGGCTGTTGAAACAGACAGCTTAGGCTGAAAAGAGACAGAGGGATTGTGGAGCTCACTGGGCATGTGGAAGAAATCCAAATGACACCAAGGCGTCCTCTGGGGTCTCAGTTCTTCCCTGTGTGACACTAAGAACAGGGGATGGCAGGTGATCCTTAAATGTCAACATGAGGGCATCAGTGAAGTCCCTTTCTGCTTCTCCATGTAGCAGAAACATTCTGGAACATTCTAGAAAACAATAGTTACAGAGAACATAAAACAAGATGAGCCTTGTAAAGTAGCATTCTAAAAGAGGGGAGAAGTCAGGGGCTGGGGAGATGGCTCAGTCGGTAAAGTCCTTGGCACACAAACATGAGGACCTGAATTTGGATCCCTGGCACACATATGCAAAAGTGGGCATGAGCAAGACAACTTGCTGCAGCACCAGAGAAGCAGAGACAGGGGGATTCCCTGGGGCTTGCTGGCTAGCCAGCTCAGCTGAACCAGTGAAAGACTGGCCTCAAATATAAAGTGGAGAGGAAGACACACATCAACCTCTGCCTTTCTCTCTCTCTCTCTCTCTCTCTCTCTCTCTCTCTCTCTCTCTCTCTCACTCACACACACACACACACACACACACACACATACACTCTCTCGCGCTTGCACGCTTATGGGCACACACACAGAGGAAAAGGTAGGGCTTGCCTTGTGAATTCCAGCAAAGGCAAAGACTCCATGCAAACAGATGCAGAAGGAAAGCGCTGAAAGAATCATCTAGAATGTGCCTGTACTGGACAGCTGGAATGCTCTTTCTTCTCTTGGCCTTGTCATTCCAAGAGCCCTGTTAGCTATAGTTGCAGGTTGTGAGCCACAGAAGGGACCTAATTGCATAAAATGGCAGGGCAGAGTAGCCATGGGGTCCCAGGAAAAGAACTAACCCGGAACCCTAGCCAACCGAGATGTGTGTTGTTCCGTGGCAGGTCCGAGAGAGCAAGTGTCTTTTGGAGAGCTCTGGAGTGGGTGTAGGGACAGTAAACCCCACCAATCACTGAGGATCCCGAGCGGAGCTCTTGTGGAAAGCGTGTAGCACCCAGCTCTCCACAGCAGTGTGCACCGCTTCCCATGGTATAAATACTGTCGTCACAGGACAGTAGTGAACACGGGGTTGGGAAGGGATGAGCAACTTTGTGACCACGCCACACAGACTCCCCCAGGAGAGAGACCTAGGGAGGCATGCACAAAGAAGTAGTAAATGGTGACTTAGAGGTTTCAATGTCTTCTTTCATTAATTAATTCATTTATTTATTTACATTGGGATCACAGCTTTCCCTCCCTCTTCTCCTCTCAGACCCTCCCTCTTGCCTCCCCTCTCCCATCTCTCCCTCCCTCTCTCAGAGAAGGGGCGGCCTTCTAGGGGTCTCAGGCATACCAAGTTGCAGTAGGACTAGGAACATCCATCTATTGAGGGTAGACAAAGGCAACCGAACTACGGAAAAGGATCTAAGGCAGCCAGCAGAGTCAGAGACAGTCCCGGTTCCAGTAGTTAGGGGACCCATATGAAGACCATATCTGTTACATATGTGTAGGGGCCTGGGTCCATTCCATGCATGCTCTCTGGGTGGTGGTTCAGTCTCCATAAGCCCTTCTGGGCTCAGGTTTGTTGTCTCTGTAGGTCTTCTTGTGATATCCGTGACCTCTCTGGATGCTTCGATCCTTCTTCCCTGTCACCTTCCACGAGATTCCCTGAGCCCCCTGTAATGGTTGGCTCTGGGTTTCTACAGCTGTTTCCATCAGCTGCTGGGTGGAGCCTCTCAGAGGACAGTTATGCTAGGTTCCTGTCTACAAGCATAGCAGAGTATCATGTAGTGTCAAGCAGATGGCTCTCTCTCTAGTGGGATGGATCTCAGATTGGGCCAATCACTGGTTGGCTGTTCCCCCAATCTCTGCTCCATCTTTATGGCTGCACATCTTGTAGGTAGGACAAGTTTTGGATTAAAGGTTTCGTGGGTAGGTTGGTATCTCCCTCCACTGGAAATCTTGCTTGGTTACAGAAGGTGGCCATTTCAAGTTGCGTTATTCTGTGTTGCTAGGAATCGTAGCTAGATCACCCTCTTAGGTTCCTGGGAATTTCTCTTGTCTTAGGTTTCTAGCTCATCCCAGAGATGCCACCCCCAACCCTCTGCCTCCAATTTCAATTATTTTTCCCAGTTCTCACTCCCTCCATCCTTTCCCAATCGTCCCTGTTATTCTTACCCTAAACCCTCCCCCACCCAACCCCCTCCCTCCCTCCCTCCACCCCAGTATCTAATCTATTTCCCCTTTTCAGTGAGATTCAACCATCCCCCCTTAAGCTCTCCTTGTTACTTAGCTTCTTTGGATCTGTGGTCTGTAACATATAAATTATCCTGTATTTTATGCACTTACCATGTGTGCCTTTCTGGATCTGAGACAGACCCAGGTCCTCTGGAAGGGCAGCCTGTGCTCTTGACCATTGAACTACTCTCTCCCACGTCTCAGTCACCTTTTGAAGGGCGATTTATAGAATTATGAACTTCTATTACATAATTCTAACAACAGGCTTAACAAGCAGGCATGCCCCTTCCCCAGCCAGGGAAGAACACCTCCTCCGGAAGGTGATTGGCTGTGTTTGCTCACACCCCCAGGCCAGGAAGATGGTATTTCTTGATTGACCGCTCTCAAAACTCTTCCCTGTGAGGAAGTCCATATGTCCTGCAGGAAAGAGCTTTGTACCCAGCACGGGCTCTGTCTGTCTCCTCTTCATTTCTTTAAGACGTATTTCTTTAAGATACATTTTTCTTGCTTTCTGTTTTTTGCCTTTCACCTTTACTTCCATTTCCTTCTCCCCTCCCCCCACCCCCTTCATTCCCTTCTCTTTCTTATCTTTTCCCCTTCCTTTCCCTCCCCTCCCCTTTCTGTCCCTCCTCTCTCCTTCTTTTCTTCCTAACTCACAATCACACACAGTTCCAGGGTATTTTAGAGGATCCAGGTATAACCCAAGAAGGACCAGTGGAAGGAGCGGAGAGGTGCAGAGACCCTGAGTGGCCATCATCTTCTCCAGCAGCAGAAATAACTGAACTAAGCAGCCCCATCAATACCATCCCTGCCTGCATGGCTTCTCCTGGAGATCCCCTAGAGAATAGACACCCAAAGGTGACAAGCATCCTGGAGCAGACCCCACGAGGATAGGTGAGGTGAAGGGGATACCGGAGGCTTTTTGGTGGCTGGAAGCTGTAAGAGTTGGTTCTCCAGACCTTGGACCTCTCTCACACACGAGCAGGTGATCATACCACGATCCATTGATCTACCAGGGTCGGGAGTCTACCTGCAAACTTCTGCTGTCCCTTACTTGAGACCATGTGGTGGACAGAAAGCCGTCAGGGGACCTAGGTAGGAAGGGAACCTATATGGAAAGGGAATCACTGCCCCCGCTTCCAGGAACAACAAAATAGACACTGGCCTCTTCACCAGCAGCTCACACATGTAGGAGGGAGACACCACCGCTCACCCCCTTTGGTGGAGGAAGAAACTGAGGCACAGAGAGATTGACTGACTTGTCCAGATCACATGATTGTGGGAAGAAAACCTAGGCCTGGATAAATGAGAACACATGGTCTTGACCATCTGTCATGAGAGGTGAAGGGCATCCACAGGACTCTTCCCACCGTGGAGGCACAGAGTCCGGCTCAGTAACCTGATGCCTTTCACTTTCTCCTAAACACACTTAGGGCCAGATGGGAGCAGGTAGGCGGGGCTGGCAGATATGTGACCTGTCAATGAGACTGAGGTATCATTTGCCCTGCACACCCAGTGTGCTAGATGTCTGTGGATGCTAAAGGTGCGTGTGGCTGTGTTTAGGGTCCCGTGTCTACTTCTTGGGTTTGTCACTGTGTGGGCTCAATAATCTTCCTAGCCTTTGTACACCACAGAGTTCAGGAGAATAAGCTTGCTGTGGCCCACCACCCCATTAGAGGGCCTCTGAGCTGGCAGAGGTGTACCCCAGCTGCCCCCTTGTTAGTCTTGGGACACAAAGGGAGGCTGGGCAATATCTAGGCTTGGCTGTGGTAGGAGGCAGAAGGCTTCCTCTTAAACAGAGGGGCAGGACTCCAATGACCCAGAGGACTAAGCAAGGGAATGGGCTTGGGTGGTGTAGGACCAGACTGCAAATCTGTCTCTCTCGTGTTCCTACTTTGGGGCTGATGTTTGATCCTGAACTTGGAGCTCCTCTGCTGTTCCACATCCACTCAGGCTTGTCCAAAGCATGCTAACAAACACATTGGCAGCACCCAGGCTTCAGGTCACTAATGAAGAACATGCAGCTGTGTAGGGCCTGATAGAGGCCTCACGTGGGTGGGGCAGGACAGCTTGGAGAAGGCAGGACAAGCCCTTTACTGCAGTGGCTGCTGTCTGTGTGGCCAGCATCTTTCCCATGAGAGACCAAGTTGCTGTGTGCCACGGTCACACCCTAACAAGTGGCAGAAGCCAGATATAAGCCTAAGCCTGCTGGCTCCAGCTCTGTTCCCTCAGCCCTCAGGTTGGTCCCAGCTCTCCAGTTTACACAGCCCTTCCAGACCGCTGGGAAAACATGCCGCCTCAGTCCTGAACTTTCAACTTTGTCCCTGAACATGACAGGCGTGGTGACCCTCTGTTAACACCCTTTCAAGTCGTGATGGTTTAATAATGCAATGACTGTCTGAGAAAGAATTACCTCTAGTAGATGTGGGACCAATCGGCATGAGGTTTAAGGGCACTGGCCTGGCTCCTTTGTGGAAATAAACAAACTCAAGACATAAGCATGGGCTCTGAGGCCCGTGGACACCTCTTGTACTCTAGATTATTTGGAAACTGGCTTTGACACCAGAGGCCATCCCCTAGCCGAGTGTGTGCATATCTACCGATAAGGTGTAGCCTTCTGAAACCTCTTTTAAAGCTCATCCATGCATTTCTTGAGCACCTACTGTGTGCTGAACAGAGCTCCAGGCACAGCAGTTCGTGCAATCATCAGCGTGCCTGTATTCATGGGACTTGCATGTGCACATGGGTGGCAGGAAAAGGCCAAGGAACAGAGCAGTGTGGGAGCTTGCCTGGGGTCCTGGAAGCTCTAGTGGCTGTGTGCAGAAAGCTACTCTGAGAAGCAGCACAGGGAGGTGTCTGAGCACAGGGTAGAGAGGCAGTAGGGGCTGGAGGATGGACAGGAGAGGATGGGCAAAGGCTGAGGTAGGGTCGATCTAGGGCATGGCACTGGAGGGCAGTGGGCAGGGAGTGGAGGCCATGCAGGGATTAGAGGCTGTCCTCTAAGGTGTGGGTCATTTCTGGGGGTGGATGGGAAGTGCAGCATGCTTGTTTTGGCCAAAAGCCTGCAAAGTGGGTTCTAAACTCAGTCTGTCTGTCAGTCTGTCAGTCTCACTCTGAGCTGAGGCCTAAGGGGAGACGTTGCTTGCCCAGTGAGATGTGCCATGGCCAGTATTTTAACACAGACCTGGGCTAAGCCCCTCACCCTGCCTACTCACTGTTGTCTGCTCACCTTGAGGATGTCACTGGCTCCAGGCTTCTGCCATCACGCTCTATACCTGACTGTCCCGGCACTCTGTTCTGTCATTTTGTTTCATGGCTGGGCCCCAGGCTGAACATAACTTGGTGGAATGTGATTTGAAGGTTCAGTTTGGAACATCATGTCTCCCATACAATTGCAAGTAGCTACATTCTTGGTTGCTAGGCAGCCAGGTGCAACCCAGTGCAGGGGTTTGGGGAGGGGTGAATGACTCAGGCTAAGCATCCACCCTTCTTTGCCAGTGCGCCTCAAGATACAACCCCTCCCAGACAAGTGAGGAAAACCCTGGGGGAAAAAGGATGCAAGCAGAAAAGGCTAACAGTTCAAATCAAACAGAACAGCTTCTGCCCACAGAGGAAAACTGAGCCAAGGGTCTCCTTTAGAAATAATAATAATAGGAAATAATAGGAAAAGCTCTTTATGGTCAACACCGTGGACCACATTTTTGACCAGGTACCAAATGCTGTTCCAGGCAGGTTCACATATGTGACCTGTGCATCTTTGCCCCACGGTATCCCTGCAAGCATGGTACTGTTCAAACCCCCGCTTTATACATGGGAAGAACAAGGCACCACGGAGGTTAACGCGTCCAGCCTGTGCACAGCAGGGTGAGGCACTGTAGCCCCAAGCCCAGCATCAGGACCAGCAAATGCAGTGCAGGACTAGAGGATGGGCTGAGGACCAGAAAAATAAAAACCCCAGGGGATTCTCTTAAAGACCAGAGCCATATCAATTGGTTTACACTTTATTAGTAAAGAGCTGAGGCACGTTCCTCTGCAGTTGAATCAGGGACTCTGTCCTTTAGAGGCATGGGGTACTACTATTTACCAAAAGTCGCTCTGTGTCAAGCACTGGGTGCCCCACACTGCTGCACAGCCCTCTCATCACCCTCTGGAGACTGCAGAATCCCTGTCACTGGATAGCCTGAGAGACCCAGAGAAGGTTAATGACTGTCCCTCACACCACACAGCTGCAAAGCGGAAAGGCCAGTTACTGGGTGCCATGACATGTCACTCAATGGCCTCAGGACAAAAAGAAGATGTTGTGTTTTACCTGGGCCTGACCCACCCATCGCTCCCATAAGATTTTCACCCAGCGTGTGGTCACAGCGTTGTTTTACCAGGCTTCCAAGTGAGTGCAGGAAACCAAGGGAGATGGCCCCCAGTGCCTCTGCTCACTGTCATGTGATGAGACCCCTATAGCTAAGAGCACAGTCACAACTTGGTAAGTGAGCGAGTGAAGAGGTTGTCACAGGGGAGACATTACCCTGCAAGACATTCTACATACTCTTTGGTGGTGCCCCTGCCTCAGCTATGGAAGTCAGTATTTACACACCAGGAAATCAATGCCCACACTAATGTAAGTTGTTGAAGACCGTGCAATTTGAAGATGGCAGAGCCGGGGTTCTAATTTGAGCCCCACCTCCCGCCACCAGAGCCTGTTGTAGCCATGGTGAAAGGGGGCTTGCAGGGTTCAAAGAGGTCGCCTCTCAAAGCAGCAACATTGGCAATCTGAGGATGTGGCTCAGTCGGTAAGGTACATGCCTAGAGTGTGCACAAGGCTCTGAGGTCAATCTTCACAAACAAATAAACAAGGTGTGGGTGTGCACACGTGTGATCCCAGCACTTGAGAGATGGAAGCAGGAGGACCAGAAATTCAAGGTCATCCTCAGCTACTTATCAAGTTCAAAGCTAGCCTGGGCTGCAGAAGGGCTGTCTGAAGAAAAACAATATGAAACAACAAAGGTGGTGGTATTTGAGCAACCCAGGCTGCCCTCCAGGCACATTAGTGATTTGCCTTCCTGACTCTTGTCTATCTCTATCTCTCTGGCGGTGCTATTTAGGTCACACTGTCCTTGAACTCACTGTGTAGCCCAGGCTAGCCCAAAAATTACTTGGCAGTCCTCCTGCCTCAGTGTACCGAGTGCTGGGATGTGCGGGGGGGGGGGGTGAGTCACCACGCCCATCTGCTTTCCCCTTTCTTCCGGGCCTCAGTGTCTTCACTCAGAACGTGGAAAACCCCCATTCTTTCGAGACTTCCCTCATGACGTTTTATCCAGCCAGAAAGGCCTAAATTCATGTTCATGGATTGGTGCCAGGGATTAGAGCCTGGACTTTAAACCCAAAGGAGGGTGTCTTTATAGCTCCGTGCCTCAGTTTCTCCATCTTTAAAACAGTTCACAAAAACGAGGTCACAGGCAAGCCATGAGCCATGGAGGGTAAACGGTGGGGATGCTATGATCATTGTCACAGTGTAGGCCAGCCATGGGTCAGATCTGACTCCTCTACCTGCCTGACCCACAAGTCCTCATGAGGACTGTGGACCTAGGAGCCCACCCCCACCCCCACCCCAGGAGACTAGGGACAGATGCAGCTTCTACAGCACACTCCACAGGGACTCACTCTCAGCTAGCCACACTCAGTTGCCTTCAAAACTTGCTCCCTGCATCTCCCAGTCATCCCCCTAGGGCCCCCAGAATTCTTACATTGTGAAAGAGCATCCATTGCTACAGCATGCCTCCTGACCTGGTCCTTACGCTACTATCTGTAAGAACAAGAAGAACCCGGTGTCCTGGAATTCTCCCAGGAGCGGCATCAGGATGAAGAGGTCATAAGGCTTCCTGGTCAAGGCTCGGGTGTCCAGTGCGCATGTGCACAGCAAGCCTGCCCCTGGTCTTCACAACCCTGGGGGTGTGCCTGGAGCTTCTCCTACCCTGCTTGTCAGTGAGCACACAAAGCCACTGAGAGCAAGCTCTTGCACAGAGGGAATGACCAGAGGAGACCCTAAGTGTACCCCCCAAAACTTCAATCCATTTCACAAAGATATCCATCTTGGAGAAAAGGACATTCTGCAATTAAGTATTGCCCCCTTCCCTCGGGTCTTCCTAGATATGTGTGTTTAGGAAAGGCCATGTGCTTACTAAGCATCTACTATAGTTCAGAACAAAACAGGCCACTCTGTCCATGTGCTCGTGAAGGTGACAGTTGACAAGGGAGCCAGGTGTAAGAAAGGCTCTTGGATTGTTAACTATGAGAATGGAAGAGATTCTTGGGGCAACAAGAGCATTGGAAATGGAATCCACTGTCACCAAGAAAGGCTCGGCCAAAGAGGAGGGCATTCCCAGCTAGGGAGCACCACATGCTAAGGTCCCGAGGACTGCACTATACCGAAGCCTCAGGAAAGAGGCAGGCAAGCATCACTGGAGCATAATGGTGGGGATGGGGCAGTGAGATGCCAGAGGACAGCAGGGACCAGGGGTTGGGTCGTGGAAAGGATTGTGACTTTTAACTGTATGTGATAGGAACCACCAGTGTGTAACAGATAAGGATTTAACACAAACACAGTGCACACCTTACATACACTCTGAAAACGCAGACCAAGGATGGGAGCAGAGACCAGTTACAGAGACCAAGGGGCAGCAATGATGGTGACCTGACCATGGGAGTCAGGCAGGAATCATCTGGCCAGAGATACTTTTTCCTTTGGATAGAGTTTTGCTAGGTGTATGCAGTGGGGTTAAGAGGATGAGGATAGTCTGGCATAGCCTGGCATAATGGTGGCGCACACCTTTAATCCCGGCACTCGGGAGGCAGAAGCAAGCAGATCTTTTGAGAGTTCAAGGTCAGCCTGGTCTACATAGTGAGACCCTGTTCCCTTGTCCCCCCCCCCCCAAAAAAAAAAACAAGGTAGGGATGGACCTGAAAGAGAGCTATAGACAAGACACAAGAGGGGAAGGGGAGATGATAGGGGTCATCTGCTGAGTACCTACTGTGTGCCATCTGTTGAGTACCTACTGTGTCCCTGGCTTGCCATACCTTGTTTGCATCTTCATGCCCAGGCTATGACCTAGGCACCGTCCTAGCCATGCCATGACAGAGCTGAAATAATCCAATCAGGAACACACAGCTCACAAATAAGGCTGAAGGTCTCCAGGTCCATCTCATCTAAAAGTTGTATAGGGAAAAAAAACCCTTCATTTTCATAATTAAACCTTAAACTATTCAGATGAAACATATTCTCCTGTTTAAAATTCACATATTCCAGTCAAGAGCAGATCACCACAGCCAGTCCCACTGCCTCTTCCAAGTCAACGCCTCCTTTGTGAGTTTAGGTTAGGTCCTTGCGTATCTCACCACATACTTGCAGGTGTGTGCATCCAGTGGGATGTGGCATTTTCTGGTTTACACGGATGGCGTCGAATGGCACATAGTGTTCTAATGCTTGTCTGCCTCATCAGGTTTCCTCAGAGAAACTCCTGTGCGAGGGAACATAAACCGAGCTCATTTTTAAAGAACTGCCATGTAGTATATTATCGGCTAGATGCACTACAGTGTTTTTAGCCCACTCACTTTCCAAAGACAGAAACTCGGTTTTCTATAAATGTAGCTTTTTAAAGGGCTTGTATGGTTTTTTTTTTCCCCTCAAAATATAAGGCTTTTATTTATGCTAATGGAAGAACCCACATCACACTGACAGCACAAATATTTAGCAACATCAAGCCTGGTGACTACATTTTCCAAATCCCCTCAGGTGCCTTGGAGCTAGCTCTCATCCACAGCCAAGGCTCTGTGTAGAACACAAGGCTGGCTCCGGAGCTGCCAGAGAGTGGCAGAGTCCTTGCCTTTGACTTAGGCACTGGGTTCTGATGCAGAAAGCTACCAGGCATGGAAAGAGCAGTCCCAGAGCCTCCATGATCTGGGCTTTAGCTCTGCAGTCCCGGAGCCTCCATGATCTGGCCTTTAGCTCTGCAGTCCCGGAGCCTCCATGATCTGGCCTTTAGCTCTGTGTCACGGACGGACAGCAGAAGGTAGGCTGCTCTGCTGCACTCTCCACACTGGTGGCTAGCATGAGAGCTCAAAGGAAGGAAAGAGTATCCTGCCTGGGGTTCCACATACCCATCGTGTACCTAAGACATACCATAATCACCCTCTTTTATCTTCAACAAGTAGAGTCAGGTTGTCCCTGGGCGCCACTTTTGGAGAATGGAATCTCAAGAGACAGGCACCCGCCTGCCTACTGTCCAATGTGCAGTGCGACCCCTCCTGGAGCAATGGGAAAGTGCTGTTTGCAGTGTTTTGAAGCCTACCACCTGTGGAGGAAGAAGGCCTGCTGTAAGAGAGGCTGAAAACAGCTTCCGGGCCTCTATTATTTTTTTTCTAAGGGGAGAGGACAAGCCACCAGGAGACAGGCCAAATAAAGCGTCTTCTGTGAGGTTAACAGATTATGAAATGCCCACGATGCTTACATGTGCATTACAGGGTCAGGGTGGAGGAGGCGGCCCAACCCTCTTGTGCGGCTGAAACGTTCTACTTACAGAGATAATCACTTTCATGTTGAGTGCCTCAGTTTTCCCACTGAGTAACTATGGCGCCATGCTGCTCCTGCAAGGTGGATCGGGGAGACCTGGAGGAACTTTGGGGGCACAATGTGCCGATCAGTATGACTCGTATTTCAGGTGAACAGCGAGTGATTAATTTACTAGTCAGTCATGTGTCCCAAATACTGTACAGGACATCATTCACATTAAACAACTTGTTTGCTGCTTATCCTAAGTGCTAAGTGGCTGGCTCTGTTTCATCTGGGGACTCATACTCAGGGGCCTAACTGTCCCTTGGTATAAATAATTGCTATTTTCACAGCATGTAGAGATTCCCACTATCCACTCCCATATCCCCCTTCCCTGCCCACATAGAACATTCTAGAACTGTGAGTGGAGATAACCTCCATGGACGTTCTACCGTGGAAGATGGGCAGTAACTAAGCTTGGCTCAGATCAAGGACAGGAGGAGATTTAAACCAGTGGACCAGCATCTGTGCCTGGGTCAGGTTAGAGCCCATGAACCCCACCATGACCCCATGTATAAAATACACTAGAGGACTCTACAGAGAAACCAGTCAGTGATGTGACCATGAAGTGTCGTGTCTGCTATGAACAGAGTCCACAGCTCTGTGTGTGTGTGTGTGTGTGTGTGTGTGCCAGGTCTACACACCAGCACATAACCAGTAAACATACCCACTGCCCTGAGAGCATTCGTAATCACTAGAGACTCTGGATCCACGAGACTGTCAAATATCAAGAGATAACTCCGTGCCCCACCCCACCCCCATCAAGAACCAGGATGTGATCGAAGGCTGCACACGTGCCTGGCATGCACACTGAACAGCAGCCAACTCTGCTACCTACCATGGCCCTGATAGACCCAAGCCACAGGGGAGACCCATATGTGTACAGTTATCCCAGAGTCCAAGCCAAGCCTGCATGGCTTCCAGGAAGGCTTTCCTGCTGTGTTCAAGTGCCTCTGAGCAGCCTAGACACCCACATCCCCATCCCTGATCCCTAAAGGGATGGGACAGAGTGGAAGGCTTCTCAGGGACCCTTTGGGATGCCGAACACCACTGTCCAGAAGATGGAAGCAGCAAAGTCAGGTCTCAATCAGGGCTTGAGGCCCATGTACCCTACCATGTCCCCACCCAAGGCCAAAGCCTAGCCCAGGGGCTACTAGCCTGAGCAATGTGTGTGAGTGAAGTGCGAGCTGGTGATGGGCGGGTATCAGGGAATGGTAAGAAGCCTAGGTTGTTCCTGCTGTGTAAATCAAGAAAGACTTTCAGGAGGCGGTAAACTCCCACCAGGGTCTCTGGAGACTAAACATGACAATCAACAGAGGGAAGAGGGCAGAATAGGGGGCCCTGGGTAAGAACCTAGAAGCCAAGACTAAGAAAGCAATGCCAGGGATGAGCAGAGCCTGTGGCCTGGTGAGAAGGCAGTAAATGTGATGCCTTGGAACAACCTCAGAGAGGCCCCAGGGGACCAGGAGTAGGACGGCTGTGGAGTCCTGGGGACTCTTCAGAGCGGAGTGTGAGGGAGAGTCCCTGACTGCTTTCCTCCTTCCCCTCCCCCTCCTGTCCCCTTCTCTCCCTGCCAGGGTTCTAGCTTCCTCAGCCCCAGGTCTGGGTCAGTCAAGTTCTCAGCCCCATGCACTTTCTGCATCGACTGTAGCCTCCTGGAGGCTGTGAACCTGGAAGCTGCTTAATCTCCAAGTAGTCAGGCAGGACCCATGGAAACTAGAAACACTGAAGAAGTGGGCAAAGAGCCGATCCCTTGGGTTCAGACTCTGACCTACCACTATGTGATCAGGACCAGGCCGGCCATGGATCCAAGGCCTACAGGTGTCATTTCTCCAGGGACCCTGGGCCCAAGGTCACCTAGCAGCCATTTCCCTTTTGTCCTGACTCTACCGGTCAATAGCTCTACACAGAGACTGCACTTCCCACTCCTGAGGAAGCTGGTAACCACACAGATGACAGGGCCACCCAGTGGCCTATGTAGCAGTCTAGGTGAAACCTGAGAATTTGCATCTCCCCCAGATCTTGGGAGAGGCTTCACCGCACTCCAGTAGCACAGCAAGACCCCAGGGAGTTCTTTCCACCTTGAGACATGGCCCTCCCTGCCCAGTTCAGCCAGAAACTAACTCTGGGGCCCAGGCATGAATGCACTTTAAATGTCGCCGTGGCTACAGTGTGAGGCCAGGTTGGGACCCCGCACCTGTAGCTGCTTTTTATGTAGGTTGCTAATGATGACAGTACTAGCAGCTGACTGCCATTGGGTCCTGTGCCACTCTGAACATTATTATCATTCAGATGTCTGGCATAAGAAAATGAGGCCCAGAGAGGGGAGGCCACCTGCCCGAGGGCACAGAGCAGAAGCAGTCCAAGTGTCTTACCCTGTGTCATCCTTTTGGCCAATTGTTGCAAGTCCCTAAGTAGCAGGCTCCTGGGAGCTGCCCATTGGGCCAGCCTCTGGTAAGGGATGGAGTCTATGGAGTCCCACACACAGCCACAACACAGGATTATAACCACACCCTTGGGTACATGTCCAGACACCCACAGTCCCCTGTTCATGCTAGGTCCCAAGGTGTCACCTGAAGCCTTTTGGATGCTGTCTAGTTTGAACCGCGGTTGTTTTATTAGATGTACATAGCAGGACCTTGATGTTCATGGTTTCAATTTCCTAGACACCCAGTGTGGAGGTCCAGACTGCTGTGGACCCGACATCAAGTGCGGGCACTGTAGGCTTCTAGAAGCTGAGTCTGTACCCAGCCACGTCAGGCTGGGGTGGGCTGGGCGGCTGCTGGGCTTGTATCACTGGCCTTCCCCATAGCAGGACCCTAGGTCTCAGTGTGCAGGTCTATACCACATGACTCAGGAACTTCTGAACTGTGTACAAAGTTCTGACAAAATCTTGGTTCCCAGGGATCCTCCAGCACACTTGTCCAAGGTACTCCAGAAAGAATGTAAAATCTTCTCAGGGTCATACGGCAAGGAAAGAGAGGTTCAAGCCAAGGTCCTGACCCAGATAGAGGAGTGCTGATACTCTACTGAGGTTCTGACAGCTGAGACAGGTGTACACAGACAGAAGGTGTACACAGTGTACACAGACAGAAGGTGCACACAGACAGAAGGGCCTGGGCCAGAGTGTGTCTCCAAGGTAAAGCATTTTTGTGTCACATACAAAAGGCTCTGGGTTCCATCTCTAGCGTGGCAAGAAAAGAAAGCACCCAGGGCCAGAACAGCAGTAGGAGTGGGGACAGTGGGGACACAGCAGTCAGTGGCAGTGGTAAAGGTGTGGTTGTTCATAGTAGTCACTGGTGGCCATGGTAGTGTGGCAGTTTGTAGCCCCTGGTTGCTAATGTCACATGGTCTTAGATGGTTTATATTGGCAACTGGGGCTGAACTCAGCCCTTAAGTATATTGAGTTTAGCCCCACTATCTCCAAAAGGGAGACCTTGTATGGAATTCCAGCCTTCTGCTTTATAGAAGCTTAGAAGATCTCTCCACAGGTACCCTCATCAAAGGGCCAATGTTCCCTTTGTCTTAGCTTCTACCATCTTTGATGGTCTTCTTCCTACATCCTTCACTTGTCACCAAACAGCTGTGGAGTTTGCCATCCCTGTCTGTTGTCACAGGACCCAGGGTCTTAGTGTCTAGCCTATAGGTCCCCAGCATGACAGAACCTCAGAGCTGTGACCTGACCTCCCCCTATCCCAGAACTGACTCCCACCTTGTCCACCACCCACCCTATAGATGCTAGGTCACAGGAACCACACATGCCCAAAGTCCTTACGCGCACGTGAAAACAGACCCTCAACACAATTGATCAGGAACCCCAGCATCCTCTGGGAGCACCATCTTAGTAAAGACCTCGGTGTCTAGATGGGGAAATGAGGGCTCAGAACAGGGACTCGATAGCCCAAGGCCTGGCAAATCTCAGCATGGCCACTGGAGCCCCAGCCTTGGCGGTCCCCAACCTCAATAGCACTCACTCCTAGAAGAAAGCCTAAATCTCAGTCTGATTTGGTATACACAAATAAAGAGCATATACCACCCTCCAGGGAGTCCAGAAAATGGGAGATTTGGGGTCAAAAGAATAAAGCCCAAGGATGCTGGGATGCAGGGCAGAGAGGAAGCCACAGGGCCTCCGCAGTTCCCAGGAGCGTGCTAGGCTGGGTTTGTTCTCTGTGTGGACATCCCAGATGAGAAGCCCAGCACCGGACAATGGGGACAGTTAAGCACAGGGCTCATGGAGAACCCTTATCTCTCATAAAGAAAATAACTCCTCGTTCTTACTGTGCAGATGAGAGGTAGGGTGCCCAGGGCTTCCCTTGCCTCCCAGGGAGGCCACTGCAGGACTCTTGGGTATCCAGTAAGCTATGCCCCCTCTCACTCTGAGTCTTGAGGATGTCCTCATTATGACCTCTCTCTCTGCTTCCTCCGAGGCCCAGCCCTGGATTGCAAGCCCCTAAGTGCTCACAGCCATGAGCCACTGGTCTGTTGCCTGTACACCACTCTCTCCAGCTTCCTTAGAGGCTCAGAAACTATGGGTTAAAAAGGATGTATCAGTGGGTGGTCCTACAGAGGACTAAGACATAACCTAAATTCCAGGTTACAGTACTTTCTAGGGGCCAGCCACCCAGCCCTACGTGAGGCTTGGCCCTCACGACACTCAGACATGCAGCCTGTGGTGGTGAGTGAGATGAGGCTAAGGTCCCCTGTGCCAGCCTATGGGCAGGCCTCAGACCAACCTTTGTCCCAGAGTATGACAGGATCATCCCACAAGCCCATAACCCATCATGGCAGGACTGGCGTGCAGTAAGGTGGCTGCAGTCTGCCCCTGTGAGACAGAGGACATGCTGTGTAGGAGCAAGGAGGCTCGGAAAGAGCACAGGCCAGATCCAGGCAAGATTGCTCAGTGGCAAAGTTTCCTGCGGCACAAGCCTGACAGCTAGAGAGTCCCAGGGCTGACATGAAGGTGGAAGAAAAGGACTCGCTCCACAGTGTTTTCCTCTGCTCTCTAAACACATGCTGTGGCACACATGTGCCCCCCTCCACATCACATACAATAATAATAATAATAATAATAATAATAATAATAATACACAGTAATAATAATAACAATAACAACAATAATAATAATAACAACAATAGTAAGAAGCACAGGCCAGATAGGGCAGGACACTGCTGTGGCCCAATACTAGGGCTCATCACACCAATCTCTGCATACTCCATGAGGGGTTCGATAGTCCTTGGTCATCCATGTGTTAGCGAGGATGGATCCAGCACACAGAAGGACAATGTGGAGGGCTCAGCATGGGTATGCAGGGTCAGGAGGAGTCAGAAGCCAGCCAGGCTCGGCTGGGTGGGCTGGGATGGAGGCAGCGAGTAAAAGAGGAGACCTCAGCGACAGCCTAGAAGTCAAAGCAATGCAGCAAGATAGGACACATGATGTTCACCTGGGAATAAGAAGGCACTTCCAGTGTGGCAAGAGATCAGGTGCATGAAGGAGGCTAGGGAGTTATTTAGGCGCAGAGAGCTGGTGAGTTAGCAGTGAACCGTACTGACAGGTGTAGGACGAGAGCCTCCCTGGCTGTCCATGCTGCCCCTGGTCCAGGAGCCACAACTGGAACCACCTGAGGATCTGCTGCCCTCCCTGCATATAAATCTCACAGTAATGCACATGTGTGTTCACAGGGGGGTTGGCTCCCCACCGGTGCTGTGTTGTCTTGTTCTCAGCTCTGCCCCAGGATCTGCAGCATGGCTGTGC
The DNA here is from genome assembly GCF_900095145.1 of Mus pahari. Classification (NCBI taxonomy): domain Eukaryota; kingdom Metazoa; phylum Chordata; class Mammalia; order Rodentia; family Muridae; genus Mus; species Mus pahari. The sequence goes on along the minus strand of NC_034591.1, from coordinate 129,572,071 downwards.
ACCACATGGGAACATAACAAACGCTTGCTGACTTGGGCAATGCACAGCCCTGTGAGTTAGATGCCACCACCATCACCCCCACCATCACCCCCACCATCACCATCACCATCACTGTAGCAGAAGGAGAGAAACTGAGGGTCTGCAGGATTCGAAGCCCAGCGGAGGCTCATGAGAAATTAAATGGCGTTCCAAGGAGGTGTGTGGAAACTCAGAATCAGGGAAGACACGGGCTGCATGGTCACTGGCATGCTCACTGGGGCACACTGTCCCAAAGTGGGTGGCCTCAAGCCCGGAGTGGCTTCTCTCTGGAGCACCAGGTAGAAAGCCAGAGTGTTGGCCAGACTCTGCCCTAGATCTATCAGGAGAGGCTCTTCCCAGCCTCCTTCAGCTCCTGGTGACTCTGTGAGGTCCTTGTTTATAGCTCTATCCCTCCAATGTCTGTCCATCCTGTTACACCGCTCTCTACCTGCCCGGGTCAGCGTCACCCATGAGGACATTTATTTCTGGACAGAGGGACACCTGGATGATCTGAGATGCTCTGGCCTTACATTTCCAGAGTGTTTTCCCAAGGCAGGTCACCAGCCAGGTCTGGGGAGGAAGACTTAGATAGTCACGGGTTCTGTAGCTTACAAAGGTCTGGGCTAGGAACCCTTAGCCTTGTGACTGGGTGACAGTCGTTCTGGTGATCACCTTCAGCCCAATACTCAATAAGTTACAGCAGACGTTCAAGACAAAGGAGTCCTTGTGTGATATGACTCTGCTGAGCTGTAGCGAGTTGGGCTGGACTGGGCTATGATGTCCTGAGTCAGGCGTGTGAGATGTTCTCCGGCATGCTCGTTTCTAGGGATGGAATGTCCCCTTGAGTCTGGAAGCATCCGTGTTCTTAGGTTCATTTAGCAGAGCCCCCTTCAGGACATGAGTTACCTGGAACACTGGGCTCCTAGGGCAAACGCCTGGAAGGTTCCTGCAGTGTTTGCCTGCTCCGTCCTCAGCTCCCAGGGACAGGCATGCGTCTCTCCTGGCCCCAGCCCAACTTGTCTGCCCTCTGTCCACAGGTTTACCAGGCACCGCTCCAGACTTGGAAAAGAGGAAACAGATTTTTGGGCAAAACTTCATACCTCCAAAGAAACCAAAAACCTTCCTGCAGCTGGTGTGGGAAGCGCTACAGGACGTGACACTCATCATCCTGGAGATCGCGGCCATCATCTCCCTGGGACTGTCCTTCTACCACCCACCAGGAGAGAGCAATGAAGGTAGGATGCCCAGTGCTCCTGGTGACACACAGTATGTGCAAGGGTCCATGAACGTGCAGCACCCACAGCACTACAGGAGAGACCAAGCTTGCCAGGGCTCAGGCCACATAGACCAATACATGCTTAAGGCCTAGTCAGCTCACCTATGAGTGCAAGGCTAGACCAACTGTGGTAATAGCTCTGGGGAGCATTGGTTAGGCATTTCCAGTATGCCCAGCTCAGGGCCTAGGCCTACTTTAAAGATGAGAAAACTGGGGTATGGAGAAGAGGTTAAGTTGTTCTGGGTCACTCAATATCTGAGTTCATTTCCTTTTATTCTTACAAAATATTATAGATTACATAATTTATGAAGAAACAATGTCTCCTGTCTCACAGGGACTCCCAAGCTCCCAACAGCAAGGTGGCACATCTGGTGAGGGGTCAGACCTGCCCTACAGCCTTACCAAGCCGTGTTCCCGCCATGCCACGCTATAGTACAACTCAAGCCCCGCACCAAATGAGCTTTCTCCATACAGAATAGGAGGGAAGGAGAATAAAACCCAGTGGTAATTGCTACCATGACTCAGATTTAAGTTTGGTTTGAGCTTCCTAGCATCCAGGGTAGAAAGGGACGATGGATGCTTCTCATAGGTCAGGTTAGCAACAAGAAGGGAGGTCAGATTTTCTGACCGTGGATTGCGGGATGGACGTTCCCATAGGAAAGGAAGAGGGATGAACTGTGGACAGCCTTCCTTATGGTTTCAGCAGATGAGGAAGGCTGCAGATGCAGATGGCCAGGCTAAAATACGTCCTATGGGTTCTGTAGCTACCTCATTTGGGAGCTGTTGTGGCACAAGCCCATTTTCTTCGATGAATCCACACAATAACCCTGGAGATAGACACCATGTTTGTTTTATTTTTGTTGGTTTTTGAGACTGTATTTTAATTACATTACATTTCTCTTTTCCTTTACCTTCCCCCCCAAACCCCCTCACATACCCTTCCCATCACTCCTTCAAATCCATGCTCTCCTTTCCATCTATTATTACTGCATGTGTCTATGTATTTGCATTTACATATATACTCCTAAATATAACCTGTTGAGGTCATATCATATTAGTTGCATGCATGTTTTCAGGGTTGAGCATTTGTCGCCAGACAACCAATTGGTGTGCTCTTCCTGGGGGGGGAGGGCACCTCTCTGGCTCCCAGTTTTGCTCTGTTGTCTATAATTCTTTGTGTAAGACTGAGGGGGTCATGTGGGCTTTTCCCTGTGCAGTTTGACGTGTTCACTGGTGTCATCCTCATTCGACTCAAGGTTGGGCAGTCATGTTGATACAACTTTACAGGTGTAGCTTCTGATGTTGCACAACCTCACAGCACAATCCCCGATCCTCTGGCTCTCGTGGTCTTTCTGCCCCTTCTTCCTAAATGTTTCCTGACCCTTGGATTGTTTTGTGGATGACCCACTGGGACTAGGCTCCACAGCTCTGGATTTTGATTGGCTGTGGCTTTTTTGTAATGGTCCCATCTGTTGCAAAGGGAAGTTATCACGGATGAGGGGTGAAAACTCCACTTCTCAGGCTAGACCCAGGAGGAACTGGATGCTATTTGTATGAGACCCCAAGCCATAAAGAAGATGCTAAGGTCTCCCACCAAGAGCTGAAACTCTATGGCTCTGGCTAAAACATCCAGCTCTACAGAGGGAGCTGGAGCTGAGTCACCCGCATCCGTGGCCTCCTGTGGCCCTGCTGAGCAGAGGTGAGATGAGAAACAGCTGGCAGAGGTCAAGGTAGGACATGACATGGTAGCCTGGGATGTGCTAAAGAGAGACACTCTCCCCACCCCCGCCCATGGTTCCAGACAGGTGGCTGCTGCCATGACCATCTCTGAGGTACCCAGACCCAGGGCCCAAAGATCATGTTTTGGTGGCTGGAGTGTGGCTGAGTTGCCCTGGCTCTGCCCCTGCCGCACCTCACTGCTCCTGGTCCGGCCACACTTTGGCTGGAAGGTAGCTGGCTACACTGTGTCCCACTAGGAAAGCAGTGGAGGGAGGGAGGCAGGACAGGTGCCCCTTCAAGCCTTCACGGGCCTTTGAGGGATACTGCTTCAGCTGGAGACCCAGAATCTTCCAGCAGCATGTGTTGATTGACCACGGTGATCCCTTACCTTCCCGTGCATTCCCTGGCCTTCCTATCTTGATGCTTCTGACCCCTGGGTTTCCAGAAGCTTCTGTTGAGGTCGCTTGAGACTGCTGTGCTCTAGTCCTTGGAATCTGATTGGATGCTCGATTGGTCAGATTGCTTGTCCACCTGCCATGGTCTCAGAGGTTCAGAGGCTCAGGGCAGGACAAGTTTAAGCTCGGAGTCCAGGCCTGGATTCAAACTCTAGATCTGCCGTGTGACTCCGTTTGAATCACTGTCCGTCTCTAAGCCTCTTTACTTTCTTTGGCCAGATGAGGGACAAGGATTGAGGCTTGCCCAGTACCTCTGCAAGCTAAGCCCTGTGGGAAGCACCCTTCTGACTTGTCCAAAGGTGACGGTCAGACACTGATCCTGGGATACAAGCCCATGAGGAGATCGTCCAACTCTCACCCAGGGGCTGACCCCTGGCCACTCAGAGCCTTGGGTTCTAAGTATTCAGAAAATTTCAGATGCCTCTTGCTCTTGGGAGCCCTGTTGGGAGCAGGGAGAGGCTGGGGAGCTACAGGTTTTGCACACCCTGGCATTGTGGACCTTCGGTCAGAGCCTCCATGTTGGGCATATTGGCATTTTTCTTTTTCTTGCCTCCCCATGGGCTGGCCAACCTTGAGAGTTGTAGGCCCATCCTGGGGACTCAGTAGCAGCCTGTGTCTTGAGTCTTGTTGTCCTCGCTGTGGCCTGAGTTGGGGAGAACCTGCTAGCTACTAGGTATGCCCAGGAGTTGTCATTTTCCTGTCCCCAAGCCCTAGGATGTGTTGTCATCAATGTCCCTTTCCCTAAAGGCAGGCGTGGTATAATCTTGGCACTCAGAGTGGAGGCAGGAGGATCAGGAGTCCAAGATCATCTCAGCTACATAGGCCGTTTGAGGCCAGCCTGGGCTACATGAAATCCTGTCTCATAAGAAAACTGAAGCTTGCCTCACAGCTGAGACAGAGGCAGGGTGGGTGTGGTTCAGATGATGTCTTTGAAGTCATGCTGCCTGGGATGTCGTCCTCGCTTTTCACCTGCCCTTCTTAGCTTAGGAAGTTAGTAGACCCTCTGAAAAGCCTTAACATTACCATCTGTGGAAGAAATACACAGGCACCCTATAAAGTGACCAGGTGACATGGCACAGAGGCACCTGATCAAATGTACCACCATCATCTGATTATCAGGGATTACTTAACAGAGCTAAGCTATGTGGCAGCTCTTGTCTGCTGGCCTGAGAACCCAGCGCTTCCTTGTCTCTCTACAGGATGTGCCACGGCCCAGGGTGGGGCAGAGGATGAAGGTGAAGCAGAAGCAGGCTGGATTGAGGGGGCTGCCATCCTGCTGTCAGTCATCTGTGTGGTCCTGGTCACAGCCTTCAATGACTGGAGTAAGGAGAAACAGTTCCGGGGCCTGCAGAGCCGAATTGAGCAGGAGCAGAAGTTCACTGTGGTCCGGGCCGGCCAGGTGGTCCAGATCCCTGTGGCCGAGATTGTGGTCGGGGACATTGCCCAGATCAAATATGGTAAGTGTCTGCTCCATGAGTCTAGAACTGGGGCCTGGGTAGAGGTGGGACAGGACAGGCAGATACAAAGAGCCTAATCCAGGAAATAGGGTGGGGTCCCTAAAAGCTTGTGTTGTGGCAGGATGTATTCTGAAGCCCTGCAGATGGATCCCAGAGGAGAGACCAAGGCTTCCCACATCCAGTTAAATCAGAAATGTTAGATTCATAGCACACATGCTGCTGTACTCCAGCTTCCACCCACAGCAGACATGACTAATCAATCATTGCCATTAGTCAGAAAACAGCCTCAGAAGGCTTCCAGCACAGCTTCACCAATACTCAGGGTGGGTTTATGAGACAAAAATCCATTTCCCATCCCTGAATTGACTTCAGATAGATCTTTCTGGGCTGGTGGAAGTTAAGGAGAGTCGAAATAGGTGGGTGAGTATCCCAGGCCTGTCATATTGCTACTGAAAAAGCAAGTGGGCTAGCTCCAAAGGAGTCTTGAATAAGAGATGTCCTGGGTCAGTAGGCACAGACCGGAGAGATTGGAGTGGGCTTCCTCACAGTCCTAGTGGCTCACTTGTGGATAAGGACTGGGGTGTCCTTAGTCTACCCAAAATAGCCTGCTCTGTCATGAAAGATCTTCTCCAAGCCACAAAAACTCTAAGGAAATGAATCACAGAGCATGCTGGCCCCAGAGACACATCAGGCCAAAGGATATACAATATGAAGGACACACTTGAATGAGCCAGGATGGCTCTGTGTCAGACGCCAAGGATGACACTTTCTGTGTCCATTGATTGCAGACACCATCTTGAGTCTGTATGCTGTTTGCTAGGTACCTCTCCCATGGATGCCCCAACTTCTCTGTCCAGCTGACTCTTCTGAACCCCATCTTCCTCCAACCAGGTGACCTTCTTCCCGCTGATGGCCTCTTCATCCAGGGAAATGACCTCAAAATCGATGAAAGCTCACTCACAGGGGAGTCTGACCAGGTGCGCAAGTCTGTGGATAAGGACCCCATGTTGCTGTCAGGTAAGCTGTAGTCCACAATGCCCCTGTGGCCAGCCCCCTCCCCCCCCCAACACACACACACCATGGGGATGCTGGTGTGGTCCCTGGCTCCGAGGTTGCTGGCAGGACCAGCTCTCTATGAGCATAGCACCCCTTTCTCAGGCAAGCTCACATTATACCTACCATGCACAGAGCCATGGCCAGGCCTGGCACTATTACCACAAACATTACAAGGTGTCCTACTCCAGCAACATTAGCTTCTAGTGGCTTGGTTTCCTGCAAAGTGACAGTCTTTCTGGACACCCACTGTGCATCAGGCCCTGTGACAAGGGAGGCAATGGGAGGGAGCCAGACTTGCCACTCCTAGGGAAGGGCAGGAAGGGAAGCAAATGCAAAGACCCAGAGGTAGGACCACAATGGAGTGAGGAACGGAGAGGCAGATACATGGATGCTGGACTGTAGTCAGAATCCTGACCTTATTCTCAGTAGAAAGGAATTCCCCAGATGGGGTTGCCTAGTAGCATTGACATTTTTTTCTGGCTGCAGTGGGGGCAAGAGACAGACTGGGGAGCCCGTAGGGGGCAAACACCTCTGTGAAACCCTTGCCTACAGAAATACCAAGAGGTCTCGGTGCCTGACTATGCTGTTGGGGTCTCCAGTCCAAACTGGTTTGGGAAAAGCCCCCCTTTAAAGAGTTAACCCCACAGGAGAGATAGGAAATGGTACGCAAAAGCCAAGAAAGGCTCAGAGAAGTCAGCGGAGGTAGGTAATGAGCTGGAGTTTAGAGGGTGAATAGGAGCTCACTGGGTCCCTTTCCCTGCAGGCAAGTGGGATAATAGAAAGTATTGATTTATCTAGAATTTATTCACTGCTTGTCTTATTTGGGGTTACTATTGCTATGTGTAACACCATAACTGAAAACAACTTGGGGACAAAAGGAGTTATTTCACCCAGTTCCATATAACAATTGATCAGCAAAAGCAGTTAGGGACTCCAACAGGGCAGGACCTTGGAGGCACTAACTGGTGCTGAGGCCATGGAGGGGTGCTGTTTACTGCCTTGCTTCCCATGGTTTGTTCAACCTGCTTTCTCATAGAACCCAAGGCCGCCCGGCAACCCAAGGATGGCTCCACCCATAATGCGCTGGGCCCTCCCCCATCAGTTATTAATTAAGCAATGCCGTACAGGCTTGCCTCCACCCCAAGCTTAGGGAGTCACTTTTTAAATTGGGGTTCCCTCCTCTCAGATGACTCTAGTCTGTGACAAGTTGACATAAGACTAGGCAGTGTAACCAGATATCTATTAAGCACCTACTGTATGCCAGTGGCTAATGGGACAGACAAGGACTAGGACTATGCTGTTCTGGAATTTTGAACCTGGTGAGGATAGCAGTCAAGGAAGGAATGCACTAGCAAATAGGAAGGTGACCTCTGGGACAGTGAATCCATCAAAGACACAAGACTGCAGGGAGACGGGGAGGGGTCTGGGGCAGGGGAGAATCTCAGCAGGTCATGCAGCACCTGACTCAGGAGGTTTCCTTAAAGCAGTGGCTCTCAACCTTCCTGGGGCTGTGGCCCTTCACTACAGTTCCTCATGTTGTGGTGATCCCCCCCCCCCAACCATTAACTTGTTTTTATTGCTACTTTATAACTGTAGTCTTGCTACTATTATGAATAGTAACATAAATATTTCTGGAGCTAGAGGTTTGCCAAAGGGGTTGCCACCCACAGGTTGAGAACCACTGCACTCAGGCTAAAGTCAGAACGTTGAGAGATGCATTCCAGGCAGGGATATAGCAAGTGCAAAGGCCCTGGGGCCTGAGTGAGGGATCATGGAAGAGCAGGCACTTCTGGGAGCACAGGGCCATGTGAAAGATCAGAAGATGGTCCCTCCCCCATCGGCCCTGGTTCCAGTCCTTGAGCCACAGGAGTTGACAGGCAGGCAGGCAGGCATCCTTAGAGGAAGCATACAATGGTTTCTATGGGAGCCCAGGGCCTGAGTAGGTGCCAGGTCTCCGGACAGCATGGGGAAAGAACAGGAGGAAGGATTCCAGCAGGAGCCTGGGGAGATGGCATTCAGAGTCACTAGTTAGTGTCACAAGCCAACCAGGGAGGGCTCCAGGACACAGAGATTTCAGAATGACAGAGATGCTTTGGAAACTGACTGTTGCTGGTTTAGGGTGAATCACAGGGTCCCTCACAGAGACAGGAGGCCCAGAGGGAAACAAAACCATAGAAGGCAAAGCCAGAAGGCGGTTTCTAGGAAGAGGCAGGAGAGGAGTCATGAGGAGGAGTTTGGGGAGCAGCTAGGGACTCTATGGTTCTTGTCCCTTCCTTCTCTTAAGGAGAAGGGTAGAGCTATGGACATCTCAGGGGCCAGAAGGGCCAGAAGCCACAAGAGAACAGAGGCCTGGGTCCTTGGAGATGGGATAGGGAACACAGCTCAGGTGGGTTAGGATGGAGCTGGGGACAGAGAATCTTCATCAGGAGTCAAGTGGGTCCTTGAAGCATGGGCTGGTGGTCAGGTCAGGAGCAGGTGGCATGTGAGGACCAGGACAAGCAGGGGAACCTCCAGAAGCCACCACGGGTTCCCAAGGCTACGTGCAGTCGAAGAAGTGGCTTTGCTTTGCCCTTTCAGATATCAGAGTCGGAGTAGCATCCTTGAGGGCAGGATGTAGGAGGGTGGCCGGACCAGGGATTCCCAGACGTTGTGCTGACCTTGGGTGGCTGGTCATGGCAGGAACAGCGCATTCCCATTGCTGGTGCACGAGCAGAGCCGGGACGGATCAGTGTGGCTTCCTGGGAGGGCACTACATCTGATGCACTGTCAACCTGAGAGTCACAGTTTTACCCACCACCCCCTGGACCTCACTACAGTCTCTCAGGACTTATGCTCCCCAGCCACTGGGGACAGGCAGACCCTCTTCCCAACACCTATCTTGCTACCTCTTTGCCTGGTTAGCTGCTGCCATCTGCTTAGGACCCACCTCACCGGAAGTCCCCAGGACTACCGGTGCCCTCCACAGCCACCCCGTTAGCACACTAAGTACTGCTTTGCAACGCTGATGAGTTTTACGTGGTGCAAACCATCAACGTTCATCAAAGTAAAGAACAGACCTGAGGATGTTCCTGCCAGGCCTAATCTAACCGGTCTCTCACTGAGGGACCCCCGCCTACCGCAGACAGACTTCTGAACCAGTTCTCCAGCCAATCAAGTCCCGCTCTGACCCGGAGGCCACTGCCATCTGGGGGCTGTGCCCAGCTTTAGCCATGAGTCATGCAGAGTGATGGGAGAGGCTATGCAGAATGTATGAAGAACAGGCAGCAGGGATGAACGGCCCTGAGCTCTGGAGTGCGATTGCTGTGTGGCCTCGGAAGTGTCGCTGCCTTCTCTGAGCCTCAGTTTACCTGTAAGACTCAGAGTGTCTGTGGTCTGTGGTCTGTGATATCACAAAGTGGAAGCCACTGGCACAGGGTCTGTAGAACACACTGAGGACCCCTGTGGACATCCTTCCTTATAGTTGATGGAGACAAGGCTGGGTTCTAATCCTCTTTGTCTGGGGACCCCGGACAACGCTTCATCTTCCCTGAGCCTCTATTTGCTCGTGTGTAAAATGGGTTGGCTGTTCCACTTCAAAGGAGTATGTGGAAGCAAGGGCTCTTTCTTCATTTCCATGCCCTGCCCGCCCCTTCCACCCCTCAAGGCTGCCCCTCCTCCACCCCAGCAACTCTGGGTTGATCTGGGGTTCCTGCCATGACTAGGAGCCTTGAACTTGGCGGGAACCCTTGCCAGCCTTCCTGACTGCTGACTCTTCAGAGACCCATAGTCACTAGTTTTAGGGTATCCGTAGACTTTGCCCAACATCCCAGTTTCAGAACCCCCTGCTGGCACATGACACATCTGAGGTCAAAGAAGGCAAAGAGAAGTCAGGTTCAAGTTGTTTGTTCCAGTCCTATGCAGCTGTGGTCCTAAAAGGACCGTGAGCCCCTAGGAATTTGCATCCAAGCCCTTTGTGGAGACCACAGGCCTGCACTCAGCTTAAAGCACAGCAAAAATGAGGAGAGGTAGAGAAAGTGAGTTCTGGCTTAGCGCTCACCAGACCCCAAGTTCATCCCCAGAACAAGGAGAAGAATCTGGAAAGATCTCCTTTTCGGAAGCACTAGACCAGGTTATAAGCATCCCCATAACTGACCCCAGGATGGATAGATGGACAGACACCAAACCATGATACGTCAGAATGGGCAGAGAGAAGGGCTAAGAAACCCCAAAAGCCCAGGTCTGTGGCACCACGGGTTCCAGACACCAGAGCAAGGCTGCCGGTGTTCTATTGATGCCTAGAGAGGCACCAGCCACACCGATTATCAGCAATCCCCCTGCAGCAGGTCCCTGAGAGGCAGGTGACATTCGATAGACTCTGGAATATGAACACAAGCTTGGGTTAGTTTGTTTAACCTTAAGGTCATCTCAAACTTCTGAAAAAAGCTTCGCATGCCCCAGGGTCAGCAGTCAAGTGCCAGAGGTCAGGAGACAAGGAACACAAGAAATCTGAGATCTGATCCTGCGTCTGACTGTACCGCTGGGTCCTCAGAGAGCCAGCCGTGCCCCTGGGACAGTAGTTCTCAACCCATGGGTCATGACTCCTTTGGAAGTCAAATGACCCTTTCCCAGGGTCCTGCATGTCAAATATTTGCATTATGATTCATAACAGTAGCAAAAGGACAGTTATAGAGTATCAAGGAGATAATTTCATGGTTGGGGGTCGCAGCATCAGGTGAGAACCATTGCCTTGGAAGGATCTGAGCTGTGGGACATTGTCAGAGTGACATTTGGGGGAGAGAAGCTGTGCCCCCCCCGTCTCCAAGCCCCTGCTTCTATCCAGTGGTAGCCTGAGAAGCCCTTAGGGGTTTCCCAGATCTGGCGAGCCCTTTGTGCGGCCCCCTTCTCTGTCCCCTATCTACCTGCACAGGTTACAGGAGCTGCCAGCCCCCAGGGGGTGATGGGAGTGATTAGATTAGAAGGCGACTTGAGGCCTGATTATTGTGGGTGGAAATTGGCCCCCACATCTTTTTCCATTCCTCCTCTGCTAGGCAAAGGAAAACAGCCTTCCTGTGGCCTCTGGACCCAAGGGCCAACACAGCCATCTCCGGGCCAGCCTCCTCTTACCCAGATTTTAGGGCTAGCTTTTGGGGCCTTGGACTATATTCGAGATCCTAGGCTAAAAAGACAGAGAGTTTTAAAGCTCGCCATTACTTTTCACCAGTGTGGGGCCTGGAGCAACCTACCTCACCCTTCTAGCCTCAGTTTCTCCCTGGTGTGAGAGCTGAGATTACTGCATATAGGATGGGGGTGCGGCACGGTTCCAGGACACACAGTAGGTGTCCCAAATATTTCCTTTGTGTGCATAGTAGGTGTTCCAACGCTTTCCTGGGGCTTCAGTTTCTTTACATGTCTCATGAGCCAGTCAATCCCCGCCTCCCAGCACGTGAACAGAGTCAGCACCCGGAACACTGTGAGTGCAGGTCAGCTTTACCCTGCTGGATAGTCTCAGAGAGCAGACATGGCTACTGGATGTGCCGTAGCTGGCCGAGAGGCAGAGGCCACCCTGCCCTTCCTTGTAGATAGACTAGTTGAGTAAGCATGGCTGCTGTCTGCTTCCCAGACAGCCGCTGTCAGATTCAGTGACACTTAGCACCTTCCTGTAACACAGGTACCCTCCACCTCCAGAGATGCTCATGTTCCCCCAGACAAAGCTCAGTATGATCTCGTGAACCTCCAGCTTCTTAGGGTGGCCTCGGGCGGCCCCTGGTAACCCCCGGCAGTCCCTTGCAGCCCCTTGCAACCCCCCTCTGCTTCCTGTCTCTGGATTTAGAAGCCTGTGGACCTTATGGCTTTCAGATTTCAGCTTGTTTAGTGTCCCTAGGGTTCGTCATGTCTCAGCATGTGTCGACACTACCATCTCCTGAAGACTGATAGTCCAGTGTGAAGAGAGAGGTGGAGAGAGCAGCTTTTCCCACCTTTGCTTTGTCTTACTGTTTCCTAGGACAGGGTCTCATGTAGCCCAGGCTTCCCTCAAACTTAACATATACCCCAGGCTGTCCTTTAACTGAGAATGTTCTTGAGCTCCCGATCCTCCCACCTCTTCTACCACTCAAACACATGGATAACAAACATATCATTTGTCTCCCTCTCCCACAGGTTCTCTGTGGTGTCTAAGACAGCCACTCTCTGAGCCTGCACAGTAGAGGCCCTGCCTTCCAAAAAACAAGACTTGGTGATTCAAAAGCCCCAAAGATGGGACTTGGAGAGGTGGCTCAGCACTTAAGACCACTTGCTGCTTTTCCAAAGGACCCAGGTTCAGTTCCCAGTACCCATAAGGCAGCTCACAACCCTCTGTAACTCCAGTTCTGTGCGATCCAGTGCTCTCTTCTAGCGCCTTTTGGTACTGTACACATGTGGTGCAGAGATACATCTAGACAAAACAGATAGATGATAGATAGATAGATGATAGATAGATAGATAGATAGATAGATAGATAGATAGATAGATAGATAGATAGATAGATGAATATGAGTAAACCTAGAGCCACTTCACTCAGTTGCTGCCCTTCCAGACCCCTAAGAATTCTAGGGATCTCTGGAATCCATTTTGAGAAACTTGAGATTCTAAAACAAATGATCTGAATGTGGTAATGCAAGCCTGCTGTCACAGCTACTCAGGTGGCTAAGGCAGGGAAATCACAGTTTCAAAACCTGCCTGGGCCAGAGTGAGGTCAAGGCCAAGCTTAGGCACCTTAGTGAGATGGTATCTGGAAACTCAAATATACCAAAAGGCTAGGTAAGATACGGCTCAGCTGGTAGGGTGCTTGCCTAGTGTACACTGGTTCCGTCCCTAGCACCACATAAATCAGGCTTGGTGGAATACATCTGTAACCCAGCATTGGCAAGGCTGTGGCATGGGGATCCGTAGTGTAAGATCATCCTCAGCAGCACAGCAAGTTCAAGGCCAAGCTGAGATACATGAGAACCTGTCTCAAAAGTGACTGAGGAAGACGCTCTGCAGTAGAGCATTAGCCTTGAATGTACACAGCCTAGATTTAAGCCCTAGTACCTCAAATAGTAACCATGACAACAATGATAATAGTAGTGGTACCTTTCTAGGAAAAGTGCCTGGAATTTTCTTGTCCCATAAATTACCCCAGGGAATCTGATGTCACTGTATACCCACTTCCTCAGCATGAAACTTGGAAGGTTTGCATAGGATGACTTACAGAAATTAGTTATGTTGAAATAAAGTAGTTTTAAAGTGTGTAGCACAGTTATGTCTATGTTCCTATATTAGCACACAAAACTAGATCCAGTGGGAAGGCAAACTACTGACCCACTGTCAGGGATGATGGTCAACATCCACCACAGCTGTAAATCATAAGAAAAGAACCAGGAAGCCCGGCGTGGTGGTGCACTCCTTTAATCCCAGCACTCGGGAGGCAGAGGCAGGCGGATTTCTGAGTTCGAGGCCAGCCTGGTCTACAAAGTGAGTTCCAGGACA
>NC_034591.1:129495247-129558549 GCF_900095145.1 Mus pahari | reverse complement strand
GAACTAAAAAAAAAAAAAAAAAAAAAAAAAAGAACCAGGAGTCTATAATGTATCTACAATTAAACAATTATGTGTGCTGCGATTAGTGATAGGTCCCATTTGTTATGTATATTTATAATGGTGAGAAAACACTGAATTTCACTTTGAGATTCATATGTGATTTGAGGTTTTCTCATCTCGGTTCACAGACCCCTGAATTCTCCATTAAGAAGGGAAGGTGAGCCAGTCTTCAGCAGTACTAAGCCTTAGTTCCCATTTATTCTTAGTTGCAGAATGAGGTCTGATTCTAAATGCTATACATAAGAAGAGAGTGTTACCTGCTTGGCCTATAATAGTGGTGGGAGAAGAAGTGGGGGAGGGGAGGTAGAGACAAGCAGGAAGTAGCTGTTAAAGCCAGGAGAGGAGGTTCTGGGCCTGTATCTTCTATAGAATAGAGAACTGAGAGACAATAGCAATCTTGTAATACTGTCTCAAGTCCATCTCTAACTAAAAGTGCCACTCATTATCTCAGTGACCAAGGTACTACAAGCTGATAGACCCCTGTTCCTTCTGTTCATTTGTGGAGGCATCTTTGGCCATGTGATAGTAACCGGGTTATACCTTCCTCAGGAACCCATGTGATGGAGGGCTCAGGACGGATGGTGGTTACTGCTGTGGGTGTAAACTCTCAGACTGGCATCATATTTACCCTGCTTGGGGCTGGAGGTGAAGAGGAAGAGAAGAAAGACAAAAAAGGTAAGCCTCCTACACACACACACACACATTTGAAAAATCAGGAAAGGAGCTTTTAAGGCCACATTTTCCATTTATCTGTTCACTCTGCATTATATAGCACTTGCTACATCATGCCCTGTGCCAATAGTTGCCACCTTTGTCCTCAGGGTCTGCTGAAGTTGGGTGGGTTCTATATGTTCCATCTTCCCTAGTCTTTGTCTTGTCCAGTCATGTCACAGAGCCCCCTCCTTTCCCTTAAGGTCGGGCTCAGGATGCTGGGCATGTCATTCAATCTTCAGGCTCCAGCAGTAAAGGCAGCCAGAAGTAGCTGGTTCCCCATCACCTCACTATTAAATAGAAGTCCTCACACATAAATATTCCTCCTGACATTGTTAATTCTACCAGCAGAGTTTTCAATCTATCCAGCACAGAACAGTGACAGGCATGGGCAGAGGTAATTCTTGGGAAGGTGGTTGAAATTGGTCCCCAGGAGCTCACCATGCCCAAGTCCTAGTTCCATTTACCCTTTCAAAGTAAAAGTCCTTATTACCTGGTGTCCTTCAGTGTGGTGAGTAGCAATCTGTGATACAAATACCTTTCAAAATAGAGGAGAGATGTTCACACAAAAAAGTCCTGAGCCCAAAGGCCAGAACAGCCAACTCCTTATCTGGAATCCACACTCAGTCTCAGGCACAGTGCCATCTAAGACGGTCAGCCCTTTGACTCCTTTCTAAGCTCTAGGGAAGCTTCCCCAACACTCTGACCTTTTGAGAGCTTAGCAAAGGTTGATAACAGGGCAGATGGCCCTCCCCAAATTCAAGCAGGTATGCTATCCATGCTCAGAGGCCACTGGAATACAAAACCTGCATCAGGGCTGAAGGCTGCTGGTACCTAAGGGAAGAACTCCTTTCTAGTGTGTCCCCCTAGGGTCACAGCTGTCCCTTCAATACTGAGCATTAACAGTGAAGCTTCACTGTGAGCTGGGAAGTCTAGATGCTGGAAAGAGCAAAGTGGGGCTGAGTTCAAGCCTTGGCTGAGAGCCCCAGCAGGTGTTAGGACCAGATTTCATGAGTGAATAAGGACCTGTAGCCAGGGTGAATAGACTAAGTTCAGGCAATAGGACAAAGCTAAGAAGTTGATGGAATGCAGTAGTTTGAACCCTTGTTCCAATATCTGTGGGGCCTGGCTGGGGAGAGACACCCAGAAGTTCTTGCAGATGCATCCTATATCTAACAATGTCATGAGGAAGAAAGGCATCAGTGACCCCTTGGGTACCATTCAGGGTCCCTTGCTGAAACTGAACCAGAATACAGAGGTACAAGATTCAGTTTTGTGTAGGGAGTCAAGGTGAAATATAAATGGCTTGTGGCAGAGGAGCCAGAATTGGACCCCTTGGACTTCTCGTCCCATCATGTCAACCTGAGACACAGCTCAGAGTTCAGAATGGTCTCATGTGCAGGAGTGTGTGTGTGTGTGTGTGCATGCATGTATTTGTATGTGTGTGCATGTGTGTGTGCATGTATGCATGCATGGGGTGTGTGTGTGTATGTATGTATGCATGTGTGTGTGCGTGTGTACGTGCATGTGTGCATGCATGGTGTATGTGTGTGTGTGCAAGCATGTGTGTGTGTGTGTGTGTGTGTGTGTGTGTGTGTGGTGGTCTGGTGTGGCATGCATACAAGGTTGTGTGGGCTTCTCCTTCATTAACATGTCTCAAAAATCATCACACAGGTGTGAAGAAGGGGGATGGCCTTCAGATACCAGGTACAGTAAGACAACCCTCAGGGAAGATGGGCTCGTAGGAATAGCTGCAGCTGTGGGCCCCTAGGCCTTGCCCATAGATCAGCAGCACATAGTTGGAATAGACCCCTGCCTACTAGAGATTATCCCCTCCAGACATTCCTCTGTGATCTCCTGTATTTCAGCCCATCAGACCAAAAATAAATAAAATACTCACTCTTCCCCCTTGTCCTTATGCCCCAGGCCAAATGGCGCCTCCATTGAAGCCCCACACACTAGCAAGCAGTTCCTCTCTTATCACCTTAGCACATCTGCCCCACAACCAACATCCCTACTAAACAGTTTCAGCTCCTGTGTGTCCACCTCACTCACTAGTGTCCCTTCCTCTTACTCCACACATAACCATATCCCCACCCCCAGAAAGAATTCCATAAAGATGAACTTGGTGGTGTCATACCGTTGTTAATTTCTAAGTTGAGATCTCCCTGATATTAAAGGAGACATTGAAAAGCCCCTTTCTGGTGAGACATCTCACATGGGGGTTACTACAGTGTTCTTCAGTGAGCTGGTCAGAGAAGGAGAAGGAGGTGGTGGGCAATGGCCTGAGCTTAAGTCACCACCCAGTGACAGCAGTTCTTCAGGGACACAACTGTAGTGGTCACAGGGAAGGCCCCTTAGAACTGTCCAGGCCATATACCACTCACTGAGCATTTTGAGTTGACGAGTCCCTGGACTGGACTTCCTGATTCCATGGGGTCCCCACCTGGCCAGCCAAGCCAGCACAGTCCAGATGTCACCACGGAAGTACCATCCCAACCAATTGTGTGGTGTGTGCCTTTAATCACAGCACTTGGGAGGCAGACAGGTGGGTCTCTGTGAGCTTAAGGCCAGCCTGGTGTACAGAGCCAGCTCCAGGCCAGCCAGGGCTACACAGGGAGACCCTGTCTCAAAATAAATAACTACCAAAGTGCCATCCCACCTGAGCATCTGACCACACTCCATGCTGTCCTGAGTCTCAGTCCCCACCCTCCCCTATGACATCCACAGGAACATTTCACCCCCATCCCCAATTTGAGTTCCTCACTGTACAGCAGAGTGGTTTGTTTTGTTTTGTTTTGTTTTGTTTTTTAAGAATAAGACATGTGATTATTCCCAGTAGGCTCATGTCTCTGTGGTCGCCTTCTCCATTGTGACATTGCATTTTCCATCCTTCCCACCCCCACAGCGGCCGACGGCGCAGCGCCTGCAAACGCTGCAGGTGGCGCAAATGCCAGCCTAGTCAATGGTACGTCTCCACGGCGAGCTCTTGGGCCGGGTTGCTGGGTGTCTTCTTCTCTACCCCCTACTTGAGGCTTTCCCTATCCTGGGTCCCACAGACCTCTGACATGCATGGCCTCCCAGAACACTCTCCCTCCCAAATGGGACAGGTACTTAAATTAAAAGAAGAACCACAACCCAGGAAGTCCATTCCACATGACCTTGGCTTCTGGCCCCATGAGAAGCAGTATGCCACCCAGTGTGCCCACCCCCTTTAGCATAGTTCTAGCTCTGGTTTTAGAACTATACCTTGGGTCAGGAACTAACCAGAAGCCAGCATCTGGGGTCCTAGAAAAAGCTCCAAGCCTCCTCCTTTGGAGTCTCCTCTCCAAAGATGGAGACTCAAGCTGGAGTTCAGCCTTTTAACCCCACCTAGCATGGCTGAGCCACAAACGGACATTTCTTCCTCAGTCTTTTTCTCTTCTCTCTTGCCAAGCCAGCAGGTATCGAGGCTTGTGGGACTTGGGCTTAGTCTGTCCTTCTAGTCTGGACTGGTGTGTCTTGCTGGTGCCTGAGCTGGAGCATCTAAGTGTCTGCATTCTTACTTTCCTGGGGTGGCTAGTTGGGATGACTGCCCATGTCCCTGGATCTTCATCACTCTCTCCTTATATACAACCATGGAGAACTGTAACCACTTGCTCTAGGGAATCTCCACAGTCTACCATCGTCAGATACCACCTGTGTCCCCATTAGGTCCTATGATAACTACCTAGGCCATACCTGGATGCTCGAGCCATTAGGGTTTGGCTGTGAATATACTACCAGAGAAGCCAAGGCAAGAGCCAGAAGTGTTCATCGCTGAGTGCTAGACACGTTTCTTATCCACTCTGTAGTTCACTTCCCACCCCTCCTGCAGGATGTGGATCCCCTGAGCCATCTCATCCTTCCACCCTATACCCTACACCTCTAGCCAACCTACCTGCCTTCAAAGCAACCAAGAGACCCACCCAGAAGATGTCAGAGGCTGCACAAGGCACCTCTGCAAGCAGTTGCTAATTCTAGTGTGGGTCTATTTCAAGCCCAGGAGGAGGAAGGAAGGCAGCTGGGGCTGTGGGTGGGAAGGCAATAGGGAGGGATGGCTGAGAGGTGACAGAAAAAGCCATAATGGGCAAGCCCACAGCTGAGTTAGAAGGAACCAAGAAGTCACTTTCCCTAGGGGACAAGTATACAGGTGTCATCCCCAACAGCCAGTTCCAGGAGAAAAGGAGTTTCCCTTGCAGGCTGCAGCCAGAACCCACAGAGGGGATGAGGAGCTCTGCTTTCTCAAGTGACGCTGCACTATTGTTTCCCGTTCTCTGTCTCCTTCATCCTCCTGAAGGCCCTGTGACATAGGCTTTGTCTGAATGTGAAGGATGAAGAGACTGAGACCCGAGGAAATTAGAACACTAGTCTAATCCCAGCGTGGTGGCACACTCCTTTAATCCCAGTGCTCAGGAGGCAGAAGTAGGTGGACCTGAGCCCAAGGCCAGCCTGGTCCTACAGAGTGAGTTCCAGAACAGCCAGGGCTACAAAGACTCCCATCTCCAAACCAAACAACAACATAAGAGCTCTAGCTTCTCACCACATGCTGCTCAAAACTGCCTGTAGCTCCCCCACACACCCTCTTCTGACCTCCACAGGCACCAGGCACACTTGTGGTACACAGACATACATGCAGATTAAAACACTCACACACATAAAATAAAATTTAAAAATAAATAAATAAGTAGCAGAATGGGCCTGTAAATCCAGAACACAGACGTGCTTGGCTCTGAGGTGTCTTCCTCCAGTCAATCCAGGATTCCACAATGAAGTGGGTCTTATAGGTTTTCCAAGGAAATGAAGAGATTTCCACCCCACCCCTAGGAAGATGATCCTCTAATCAAAGGCATTTGAAGGCCAGATGTGGTGATATGAATCTATAATTCTCACACTTAGGAGACAGGCATCCTAGCAGATAGGAAGGAACATCATAAATTTGAGGCCAGCCTGGGCTACAGAGTAGGGTCCTGTGTGAAAGATCTCAGTGGCTGGGGACCTAGCTCAGTGGTCAGGCATTTGCTTAGCATAGACAGGGTCCATAATATTCTCTGTATGAAGATGGATCAGAGGAGCCTGAGAAAGAAGGAAAGAAAGAAAGAAGAAAGGAAGGTAGGCAGGCAGGCAGGCAGGCCATCAGACCCCATCCCAGGCCAACAATGGAGACTTTGAATTGTAGTATTCTTCAGACTCCAGGAGGAAGCACAGAGAGCTGGTGGCTGGACCTGGGGCAATGAGAGAGAAACCACTTCCTTTCTCACTTCCTTTCTCTGAGCCAAACTCAGACAATACCGGAAAGAAAAAAGCAACAGCCACAGAAATGGTGACAGTGGATCCCTAACTATGACCCTCCTCAGTCCCACGTCTGAATGGGGTGTCCGCCCATCCTGGAAACAGCACAATCACTGTTTTTATTTCATTCTTTCCTTTTGGCACTTGTGCACATCCCACTGTCAGTCGCAACAGAGTTTGGCAGGTTTTTTTCCTCAGCATCCCTCTGGTTGCCACGGGCCCATTTCACAGAGAAGAGAAGTGACCTTTCCAAGGTCTCGTAGCCTGGAACCTGTCCCCCTGAAGCTTGTTCATTGTCATCTGTCTGGGGGATCTTCCAGGTTCAAGATGAGTCCATCTAGAATAGACGCAGAGCAGAGCCTGGGAGACCTCACTCCCCCCTCCCCCATCCTTGTTCCTCTCTCTCTGTCTCATCCTCAGGCCCATCTTCCGGCTCCCTAATGAGGGCTGGCTGCCATAGTACAATACACGGCCAGGTGGGCACCAGTTTAATAACAACCTCAAATAGGTCTCTTGCTTCTGACAAAACGGGGCCATCTGCAGCAAAGCGCTCCCTCCCCCCAGCCTGTGCATTGGTGATTATTTGTCTGGTCGAGTAATCGCTATGGCAATAAAAGAGAGAATCACTGGGTTTAATGGCTACACGCAGCAGCTAGGACATCTGGTAATGTGAGGTAAAACAAGCCCTTCTAGCATTCCAGAGCTGCTTCTGGGACCCCAGTCCTCTGGCACCCCTTAACCCAGTTAGTGAAATTATTACAAGAAACAAAAATAATTGTTGCCCGTTGTCCTTTTCCCTTTAAAAAAAGAAACTTTTCTTCATGCTGTTTTTAATCCAAAAGAAAGCATCTTACAATAGGACCAGAAGGGCCTTTATCCTGAAACCCCAAGTGGATTTGAGGCCCTCTGATGAGCGTTATGGATAGCAGTTAGTGAGCTGGGGTCTGTCTGAGTCACCCACCGAGCATCCACAGGGGCAGTAGCAAGCTGATCGCAAGGCTCCAGGGCTATTTCAGAGGTGTTCTGTGAAGACGAGATGCCCCTGGGCTTCCATCGGCCTCAGCTTTCTCATCTATAAAATTAAAAGGTTGACAGTTCCTCTCACCTGACCTTGCAGGGCCTGACAAGACATGACACTTGCAGAAATGTCTTCAGTCAGCTGAAGGTTGGACTCTGGGCGTGGCTGTTATGAATGTAAAACCCCGGGTGCTCCCAGAGTTTAGATGCATCCCCCCACTGTGCCGAGGTGGAAACGGATCAGGAGAGGCAACGCCACACAGCTGGTTGGTGTTGAGACAAGATTCTCAGGAACCCCACACAGTGCCACCACCAGCCCCCTGCCCTGGGCTCAGAGGAGCCTTGGCAGAGGAAACACTGGGTTTAATGGCTACACGCAGCAGCTAGCAGCACTGAAACATTCCCACTCCAAAGCAGACTGCCTCGACAGTCACCTCCCTCTCAGAGCCTCAGTTTCTCCTCTGCAGATGGGAGCCTGACAGGAGCACCCTTCTCAGAAGAGACGGTGATAAACACTACAGCCATGTTTCTGGACCTGTCAGTCATGTGTGACCCCTTTAGGGGCCGCATATCAGATACTTGTATTATGATTCCTAACAGTAGCGACGTCACAGCTGTGGAGTAGTGAGGAGGCAAAGGATTACAGTATTAGAAAGGTCGAGGACCACTGCGTTGCATGAAGGCACGGAGACCATGTGAACCTAGAGCCTAGCCACCTTAGCAGTAGGTGCCTCCTCCCACTCCTCCTGAGGGACCAAAGCTATAGGAAATTTCAGTGGATGACAGGCAGGCACAGCTGAAAGCAGGTGTCTCAGGCAAGAAGCCGCAGCCTCCATGCAGGCTCTCGGTGGCCCAGGCTGGGGCAGGGGTTCCCAGGCAGCGCTGATGGCAGGTAGAAAGCCCCACACCCAGCCCTTCCCCCAACACTGGACAGCATCAGGCCCTGGCATGACCAGGAGCACCCAGTCTAGCCAGTGGCTCTTGCTAGCCTGTCTGTGAAGCTGGAGTCACTGCTTAAGACCTCTTTTCCAGGGACCAGTGGCTTCCTCCCAGAACCAGGGCATTCCCACAGACCTTCAGTGACCATTTCTGGGGACCCCTTACTCACCCTATGTCCTGTACACTCTACAGCAGGATTTTTAGGCAGAGGAGTCCTTGGTATTTTAGCATCATGTCCTTCAGAAGAATATAGTCTACCCCACCCATCCCAAAACAAAGGACAACGGGACATGTTGACCTTCATTCCTCTCCATTCTAGAAAATTGATCTCTCTCTCTCTCTCTCTCTCTCTCTCTCTCTCTCTCTCTCTCTCTCTCTCTCTCATAAAAGTGATATAGCTAAAATGTGAACCAGGAGGATCATGAGTTCCAGGCCAGCCTAAGACACTTAGCAAGACCTTGTCTCAAAAATAAAACATATAAGGACCAGGGTTATAGCACAGTGGTAGAGTATCTGCCTAGTAGATGCAAAGCCATAGGTTCAAGTTCTCATTACTGCAAGGAGATGAGAGGGAGAGGAGGAAGGCAGACTCGAACATTTCTCTTTTCCTCCCTTCAGCCCTAAGTACCGTGGCAGGCTCAGTTTGGGGATCTGGGAGCCTCCCTCTGCTCTCTGTGTGTAGACTCTGGTTCCGTTTACTTTCCGGCTCATTCTTTTCATCTATAAAACACTGAAAGCCAAGGTCATTCCAACAGAAACACCCCCACATCCAGCCCCAAAGAGAACCTAAAGCCTTCTGCCCCCACAGCCCCGGTGGCTACCATGATGGCCAGGCTGGCCTACATTCCAGATCCCCTCAGCATCCCGGAGCACCTTAGCCCTTTCCTGTCTGTGACATGAGTGTCTGTGGTCTGTTGCGTCCTCGTGATGACCCGTGCTGCCTGTTGTTTGTTGAAATTCTCTGTTGTGTAGGTAAAATGCAGGATGGCAGTGCCGACACCAGCCAGAGCAAAGGTAACTGCAGCCATGGGGCTAGAGTCACACACAGAGATAGGGATGCACCGGGGCCAGAGGCAGACGCATCCACGCCTGTCGGGGGCTCTGGCGTCTTTTGGGGTGCAGCTGTGATTCTCATAATACTGGCTAAGATAAAGAGGTGTCACAGTGAGGTAGAGGATGTACCAGGGTCAGGATCTCCCAAGCCTACCTATCAGCTGGGATCTGGAAGTTGGCTCTTAGAGACTATTACAGATGGAGGGCTGGCTGGCCTCTGCTCAAAAGAGCCACGGGTCCTTCTGTCCATCCCACAATAACAAGGATCCCTTGCCTGGAGATGGGGCACCTTACTTTCTCTTTAAGCCATGCTCTGTGTCCTTCCTATGGCTAACTCCCTAGCAACCCAACAGCTTGGCCTCAGGAATACTCAAGGGAGTCCTTCTCTTTCTAATTGTGAGATGGCCAAGGGCCCATTTAGGGTGGGATCTTGGTTCAGCCCTGTCCTGCTGGGAATCCAGGGTAGAGCCAGGTCCCAGGTGCCTCTGGGCCCCAGACACTGCAGCTGGAAGGGGCAGGTCCTATCCGAGGCTTCTTTGCCAGCCATGCAGGGCCCAGAAAGGGTGATCAGCATTTCTACTGGGCAGGCAGGGTGGGTGCTAAGCTTCCCAGCCTCTCGGCTAACCTGCATGTGTGTGTCTGTGTGCACATGCATGCTCTGCCCCTACAGCCAAGCAGCAGGACGGGGCAGCCGCTATGGAGATGCAGCCTCTGAAGAGTGCAGAGGGCGGTGATGCAGATGACAAGAAGAAAGCCAACATGCACAAGAAAGAGAAGTCGGTGCTTCAGGGCAAGCTCACCAAGCTGGCTGTGCAGATAGGCAAGGCGGGTGAGTTCACAGCAGGGACCTTCCTTCCCACCCCTGCCCCTTTCTACCCTCTACCTTGATCCCAATGGTCCTGGAGGCCTGCCCTGCTCTGGATATACCAAGCCCCGCTCTGCAAACAAAACTGCCACAGCACAGCTCTGAGGATTTGCGATGGCAGCTTTCCCCACCTCTGAGTCCCTGCCTACTCCTCTGTAAATGGGAATAATGTTTTGTCACAGGAAGGCAGGTTGCTTTGAGAATTAAAGGTGACTGAGTAGACAGGGGACTTAGCCTGTGGCTTCTATGGTGGCAGACATACCCTGTACCGCCTATAGCTCCAGATGGCAAAGACTTTATCCTCAGGATGGTGGGGAAGTGTGAAAGAGCCAGAATGGATTTGGACTTGATAATGCCCGTCCTAGCTATAGTGAAGAAAGAGGACTGAAGGGGTTGGGGGCAGAGCCCAGAGCCCGTGCAGAAGGACTTATCTGAGCTCCAGAGAGCAACCCAGGCTTTCCAACTGAGATGTTAGCTGCAGGTGAGAGCTGTGGCAGCCTCCTGGCCCAGGGAGCCAAGCCCAGCTGCAAGGTGAGCCCCAGCCCTGCAGCACAGCCTTGACCTCCCCTTGCACTGAGGGTGTATGAAAGGCAGGACCTCCCACCTGGCTCCCGAGGCCTCTGTGGCTGTCTCCATTTCTAATTAAAGACAGCGCAGCAGGGGACAGCTGCAAATTATAGGCTCAGCGGTCTATATTTAAACCTGGTGACAGCTCTCCCGGCTGCCGGGAGCTTGGCTTCCCGCCCCTGCGGGCTGTCAGGCAGGAATAGAGCCAGGCTCTGATGCACCGCAGCTGGAGCTAGCAAGGGTGGGGAGCTATGGGCCAAGGGGTTTCCCTCTTCCCTGCTGTTGCTGTCAGAGGCAAGTGACTCCACAGTAGCACGGGGCACTAAGGGACCAAGAAATGAAGTGATGACGACCTCTTGGCCTCGGAGGATCCACCCTGCCAGGGATAAAGTTCACAGGCATCCCGGGCTCTCCGCCTTCCACTGCCTCCCTCTGGGGCTGAATCCCTGGTGGCCAGGGATTTATGGATGGGCAATTCCAAGCTGAGTCTACAAAGTAAGAAATGCATATCAGAGATGGTGGAAAGCCAGAGTTTTGAAAATTATGGAGGATTCCTAGTCTTTGCTTCATCTCATGGAACCCTTAGACCACAAGCTACATGACAGAGCACACCCACCATGCAGAGCTGCCTGGGCCTTGAGACCCATACATCAGCCAAGGGATCATGGGCATCTGGGGAGGTTATGCCCACAGGCCCTTACCATCACCCCTCCTCCATCAGAGAACTCGGGTAAGCGCAGTCCCAAGAACATCTCTGTGGGCAACTGAGGCAGGTCGGGGATAGGCACGCTGCTCTGGCAGGAGGGACCCCAAGAACTAAGTGTATCTCTTGAGTTCCAGCGTTACCCTAGCCAGTCATTTCCCTAGCTGAGCCTCAGTTCCCTCATCCAAAGAAATCTGTTCCCTCCACCTGGGACACCCTCCCTGAGAACAACACACGTGCCTGACGTCTTTTCAAATATCACCCCCTCTAAGATGACAACACCCTGGTCATGCTAGCAACAGCAGCCACATCTTCAGCCACGACTTCCTGGGGTTTTTCCTCACAGCATCAATCCGTGTCTAGAATGGTGGCACATACACACTGCCTTTGTTACTGCTAGATCTGTGTCCTACTCGAGGAATCACCGTGCACCTACTGTATCGCAGGTGCTCATAGGTGCTTGTTCAGTGAATGAGTAAAAGATTCCACCTTACCTCTTTAAAGGGTGGCAGCTGTATAGAGGTGGCTCCTTTTTAAAAAAAAAAAAAATTATTGATTTATTTATTTAATGTATATGAGTACACTGTTGCTCTCTTCAGACACCCCAGAAGAGGGCATCAGATCCCATTACAGATGGTTGGGAACCACCATGCGGTTGCTGGGAGTTGAACTCAGGACCTCTGGAAGAGCAGCCAGTGCTCTTAACCGCTGAGCCATCTCTCCAGTCCTAGAGGTGGCTCTTGATGTACCCATGTGTTCCCTAGCCACACATATTTTAGTGTGACTGAGTGTCATGTGGGCGGGCACCATGCTAGGCACTTTCCCTGCATTTCCACGTGAGCATTACAAAACCCCAGGAAGGAAATCTGCCCCCTATGCCTCAATGTACAGAAGAGGCAACCGAGGCTCCCTGAGAACCAAAGCAAGGCCGCTGGCTCCAAAGCAAGGAAGAACAGCTGGGTCTGCTGAGCTGAGGTCTGCCCAAGAGGCCTCCAGAAGCAGTTTAGTGAACATCTCCCCCCTCCCCCCTCCCCGGAGCCCTCTGAGCAGGTGTCCCCATGTCACAGGCCTGGTGATGTCGGCCATCACGGTGATCATCCTGGTGCTCTACTTCACCGTGGACACCTTCGTGGTCAACAAGAAGCCGTGGCTGACGGAGTGCACGCCCGTCTACGTACAGTACTTTGTCAAGTTCTTCATCATTGGTGTGACGGTGCTGGTGGTCGCTGTGCCCGAGGGCCTCCCTCTGGCTGTCACCATCTCACTGGCCTATTCTGTGAAGGTAAGAGAAGAAAAGAGCAGTGTCGGGTGCCTGAAGCCGTCTCAGCTGGGGCTGTCAGGGAACCAGGGAGGGCTCCGTGCTAGTACTTTGTAGATGGGCTATGAAATGGGTGACTGCAACGTAGAGACTTGGAGAGAGTGTGTGGGCAAGTCCCCCAAATTCAGACACCTTCAGAGGCATAACACAAACCAAGAGCTAGGTCTGGCCACACAGGAACCCTCATTACTCGGGCCCAGCAAAGTGTGGCTTTATGGGGATACAACCTGGGCCGGCCAGACCTTCAGACTTATTCTCAAAAAGAAGCCCAAAAATCTATACCCAATATAAACTCTCTAGATCTTGACAACCCAGACTTGCAAAATAAAATGGAACCGGAGTACAGCTCAGTGATCACTTAACTGGCAAGCCCGCGGCCACAGTACTGCAAACTGTCAAATGCAGGCAGAACATAACTCCATCCCACTAAACCCAGCAGGTCATGATGCCCTAAGGTGTGGGATGCAGGAGCAAAACCACCCAGGAAGCCACTACCTGTCGGTCAGGGGTTTCTGAAAACACGGGAGGGTTTAAATGGCATACCACCTGGATATTCGCTGGTCAAGTGGGATTCCAGGACCTTCCCTAAGCACCCACGTACCTGCTGAAGCCGTGGCCATCAGAGAGCCCACGTGCTACAAATCTGTCCCCGGGATACCACTACCAGATTGTCCTACCTACTCATGTTTCTTCCTTTCCCCCTTGAGGTTCTCCATCCATTCAGATAGGGATGAGGAATCCTCTTTCCCAGGGTCTCAACACCAAGATATCACTGAGAAGGCTCTCACTCTGAGACATCGGCAACCCAGCCAGAGGGCAAGGCGAGTGTCAGTTTCCCAGCCAGAATTTGGGCTGCACCCTATGGTGTAATTTCATATAGAGGGTGATCTCCCACAGGGGCCGGCAAGCAGCAGTTCCATGTAAGGGATACAGTGCTTATCAGCTCCTTCTCTTACAGTTCTCAAAGAACCCCCACTCCCTGCAGGGCAAGGGTAACTCTTACACCACCATTGAGTCAGTCCCCATTGCCACACCACTGAACTCAGGGTCTCGGTGAAGTTTGGCAAAGCTGGTTTGGGGACATCATGAACGGCCAGTTTTAAGCCTGAGAATCTTCTGAGGGTTTTATCTCTGGTTTGGTCATCTGGGGTCATGTGACTGGCAAAGCCACATGAGGAGAGTAGTGAGCATGGAAGTGCATCAGTTCCTCTCAACAGGGACACCATCCAATCCAGACATGTCATTTTAAATGCAATAGGGCTGGAGAACAGTCTCCGTGTATAGTGCTTACTGTGTAAGTGTAGAAACCCAAGATCAGATCCCAGCACCCACATAAAGGACAGGCCTGGACAGGCCTGGGCACACACACCTGTCACCTCGGTGATGTGTCCCCAGTTCAGGAGGGACCTACACAGGCAGATCCTGAAAGCTGGCCAGCCGATCTAGCTGACACAGCAAGCTCTAGGTTCAGTGAGAGACCCTGTCTCAAAAAACAAGGCAGAAAAGACACTGATGTCAGTCTCTAGTCTCTCCTTGTACCCGTATGGGCAGGTATAGCTGTATATACGAGTGGGATATAAAGTGTGACTAGGGGTATTCTAGCTCAGGGGTAGGAGCCTTCCCTGGCATGCAGGTGGCTCTGGATTTGATCCCCAGCACCACATAAACTAGGCGTGGCAATACACATACTGTGAACCGGGGCAGGAAAATTAGAAGTTCAAGATCACCTTGAACACAACAGGTTCAAGGTCATGAGATACATGAGCCCTTGTCCCAAAAACAGGTCGCATTGATCTCAATCATACAAATTTACTCAAACTTACACCCAAGATATCAACAACCCAGTGCATAAACCACACGAGAAATGTTACCTTTGGTTTGATAATGTCTTTAAAATCCAGCATCTCACACACTTTGGACCACACTTTAAGTGCCCCTCATCCCCCTGCAGCTACCATGCTGGACAGTCCTGGTGAGAGATTTTTGTGCATTTTGTTTGGGATTCGGTTTTGTTGGTCACAGAGGTTCCCTGTGCAGCACAGGCTGGCCTTGAACTGAACAACAATCCTTCTGCCTCTATCTCCCAAGTGCTGGAATGTGTCACCCACCACACCTAGCTTCCAAAAAGAGATTCTTAAAGGGCCAATGCTCCTTCAGTAAGGCAGGTGGACCGGTGTGTAGAATGAGCCAGACTGCCAAGTTAGGCTGAACTGGAAGGTTTAGGCCAAGCTGGAAGGTTACGTGCAGTGCACGTGTGTATTTGGGGGTTACAGCACTGGCTCTGTGGGTAAGAGCGTTGTTGTATGAGCCTGATGACCTGAGTTCAGACTCTCTGTGCCCATGTAAACAGCTGTGTGTGGCCGTGTGTTCCTGTACCCCGCCCTGCCCCCATGCTTAGAGCAGGCAGACTGGAAAGTGACTGGAGCTGGTGGCCAGTCAGTCTAGACAAAAAAGCAGAGAGCTCCAGGTTCAGGGAGAGACCTGTCTCAAGTGGTTAAAGCAGCCACAGAGGAGGCTCCTTTTACCATCTCACACATGTGCAGGTGACACCATGTGCATGCACTGGAGCATGCATACACACACACACACACACACACACACACATACACAAACACATACAAACATGGTTTTATTATGCACACTATAGTAAGTGTTCATTATAGAAAAGTTGATTTATAGACTTGAAGAGGTCAGTGAGATTCTCCTCTATCACCTAGTGACAATGACATTATTATTTTCATAATTTTACAGGTATTTTCCTGTATCTGTAATATATGTATCCATATGTATCCTAAATGTATCTACTTAGGGTGAAATTGATGGATTTCTCAGCCGGCAGCAGGAAAGCATTTGAGAAATTCAGACCCGAATGAGAAGAGGCTACTTATAGTAAGCTAGTAATTAGGGACAGCCCAGCCTTATTCGTTTAAATATTTTCTACTATTTTTTTCCTTAAAGAATATAGATGAGGAGGCTGGAGAGATGGCTCAGAGGTTAAGAGCACTCGTTGCTCTCCCAGGAGGTTCGGCTTCAGCCCCGATGTGGTAGTTTACAATTATCTGTAACTCCAGTCCCAAGGTTCTTTTGTTGTTGTTGTTGTTGTTGGTTGGTTGGTTGTTTTTTGTTTTTGTTTTTGTTTTTCGAGACTGGGTTTCTCTGTATTGCCCTGGCTGTCCTGGAACTCACTTTGTAGACCAGGCTGGCCTCGAACTCAGAAATCCACCTGCCTCCGCCTCCCGAGTGCTGGGATTAAAGGCGTGCACCGCCACACCCTGCAGTCCAGTCCCAAGGTTCTGATGCCCTCTTCTGACCTCTATGGATATCAGGCACATACATGGTGCAGGTAAAACATTCATATACATAAACTAAATAAATCTCTTAAAAACGGTTTTGCTTTTATGGATGCAGATGAAGCCAGATGTGGTTGAGCACATCTGTAATCTCAGCACTGAGGAGATAGAGACAGGAGGATCATGAGTTCAAGGTCATCCTTGTCTGGGTTGCTACTTCCAGGTCAACCTGTGCTACATGAGACCCTGTTCCCAAAATAGAAAATGAGCGACTTGTGGGATGCAAATTAATAAATTCATCTATCAAAACTTAAATGGCCCAAGTGACTAATAAAAAGGAGACCCACGTGTGAAGCTAAATAAGCCCAGAGGTCATTCGCCCAGGCAGAGAGTTAAGAGGAGGCTGATGCCCAGGAATCCTCTCTCTCTCTCTCTCTCTCTCTCTCTCTCTCTCTCTCTCTCTCTCTCTCTCTCTCTTCCTCTTGGTTTCCCTCTCACTTATCCACTCTCTAGAAAATGATGAAGGACAACAACCTGGTACGCCACCTGGATGCCTGTGAGACCATGGGCAATGCCACAGCCATCTGCTCAGACAAGACAGGCACGCTGACCACCAACCGCATGACCGTGGTTCAGGCCTATGTCGGTGACGTCCACTACAAGGAGATCCCTGATCCCAGCTCCATCAATGCCAAGACGTTGGAGCTGCTGGTCAACGCCATTGCCATCAACAGCGCCTACACCACCAAGATCCTCGTAAGTAGACATGGGGCGTCCTCCATAGCAGAGCCCCTGGTTGGGCTGCTGATTCAGAGCGGCTCACAAAATAGGCAGCCCTGCTCTTAGCCTTCTAATGTGGCTGCAGTGTTTGTGAAACCAAAAGAAGCTGTTGTTGTTGTTGTTGTTGTTGTTGTTGTTGTTGTTTCTTGGTGATTGCTATGCTTTAGATATTTATTTTTAAATCCTACCATTGACCCCTCAACACACACACACACACACACACACACACACTTAAAAAAATAAATAAATAAATAAGTAGACACCCTTTTTGAGACATGGTTTCAGTATGTAGCCCTGGCACAGGACTCAGAAATCCGCCTGCCTCTGCCTCCTGAGTGCTAAGGGCTTGCACCACCACATCCAACCATAATTGGTTAGCTTTTGCCACGTGTCTAACTACTTCAAGTCACAGCCCCAAACAGCTGTATAGAGTCTGCATTCTGTGTGACCAGACCCCAGGCTCCCATTGATTCAGTCGATGCTGGCTCAGAAGTAGGAAGAGGACTGGGAAGATGATGCAGGTGCAGCAATTGTCCTGTAAATACAAGGACCTGAGTTCCAGGCCCCGGCCCTCACTGGGTTAAAGGAACTTTGCTCCCAAGCGTAGCCAGCGTGCTCACCCTCCAACCCTCTTACAGTAGCAAGATAGAACAGACTCCAAACGTGGTCCCCCGACCTCCACATGCGGGCCATGGCATACGTAGGCTGGGTGTGGGCAAGCACACCTATAATCCCAGCACTGGTGGGTCCCTGGGGCTCAGTGGCCAGCAGCCTAGCCTGCTTATCAAGCTCCAGGGAGAGATGCCATCTCAAAAAGCATGCTGGAGGTGTCCTGAGGAAAATACTCCATGTCATCTGGCTATCAACATATGTGTGCAAATCACACATCTGCCTGCACAGATACCATCATACACACACACACACACACACATACACGCACCCATACACAAACTCAAAACTACGTGCATCAGAGCCAGGGCCCTGGCAGCCTCCTTTCAAGCCACATTTGGCCACTTGTCCTCAGTAGTCCAGCTCAAGACCAACTAAAAGAGAAAAGCAGAGAGTGGGATTATTGTAGCTACATTAGGAAAAAACAAAAAGGTCTAGAAACTTCACCCCATGCTCACCTTCAGGGTCCTGACATGAGCTTCATAGTTAAAGGACAGAGGGTGTGTATAACTAAACAGCCCTGTGCTGAGTTGCATGGACAATGAATATCTGCAGGCTTTATTTCTTGTGCTTACACCCAAACTGCAGAAAAGTGACCATTTCTTAGTGTTTACCCTGCACTGGGTCTCAGTCATCAAGAGAAGGATTGAAATGGGTTCTGCATGGGTTCTACTATGATGCCATTTTATCTAAGGGATGTGAGCATCTGTGAACTTCAGTGGGAGACCTCAACCCTGTAGGTAGATGCCGAGCATTCAAGCTGAGTCTCCTCCCATATCTCCAGCCTTCCTCATGCGTCTCAGTTCAGGTGGACAGCTGTGCTGATAGGGAGGGGTAGCACTCCATCCAGGCTAGTTCTGCTCTGCTCTGCACGCTGTCGCCTCCTCTGCTGGGCTAGTCGGGGCTAGTCAGAAAGGCAGCAGGGCTCTGAGAGAACAGGGACTGTGAGGGGCTCTGGAGAGCTGGGCTAGGATCTGCCGCTATCGTTTTTTGTCACCTTGTATTGGTCAGCGTGTGTGTGTGCATCAGGAGATTAGTCTGAGTGGGGTGTCCAATGCTGCTCTCATAGGGAAGGACTAAGAAAAGCCAGGCTTCAGAGAGAGGAATCAGGGTGACCGTTTTCACAAGGCATGTCTCTCAGAGGATGCTGTCATTCCTGGTTACAGAAACATCCCCCTGAATGAGATGTAACTCCCCGTCTCAGCTAACTAGCCTGTGCTGCGATCCCTGATTGGTTGAGAAGCACTGGTGGCCTCTTGGTAATTAACCAGATGTCTCTCATCCAGATGTTCTCTGCTGCCCAGCTGTAGGGTGTTTCTGTGCAGCTGAGAAACCCTTCCAATGCAATGGAAACCTGGCCTTGCCTCCTGTCCCTGAGGGGCACATCAGCGTGGGTCTGTAGGAGCCACCAGAAGTGCTATGTTATTGAAGAGCGTGAGAGTCAGCAGCAGTGGGGCAGGGCTGGTGAAGGAAGAAGGGAACAGGGTCTGCACCCCTCACCAGCTGAGCAGCCAGCCCTGCCACACTGGGGCTGCAGGCTAAGGGAAGCCAAGTGACAATGGGCGGGGCAGGGGGGAGCAGGTTGGAGAACAGGTGTAATGGAACACCCAGGCGGAAAGGATACCAAAAAATGACAGCATCCACATCTCCTTTCCCCCAGTTCGGGAGATCGGCAATACTTTATTCCGTTCCCAGAGCTTTCTGAAAATAACAAGACACTACTAACGATTTTGTCCTGCAGATTTGGCAGAGAGGAGCAGGCAGTCCCAGAACAGGGTGGCAGAGGGTGGCCATGTGGGCACAGCCCCATGGAGTGGGCTTAGAGTGAGATGCCTGTGTGTCCTTTATAGTCAGGAGGAATTCGGGGGGGGGGGGGTCTGTCTGGAGGACTGCCGGGAAGCCTCTGGCTACAGTGGTGAATCTCCGTGGAGCAGTGATTCAGAGGCTGGTAGGGGACTCTGGTGGTGTCTTCAGAGAAGATGAGCTGAAGCTGTGTGCAGGTGGCATCAAGGTCAGAGGTCAGCAGTCTAGCCAGGGTGAAGGTGCAGCTGCCGAAGCTGGGGAAGAAGCCATGTTAACCGGAGTTAGAGCGAAGTCTACATACTGACAGCATCCTTACAAGCCAGGTTTGCCCACTCAACCTCAGTAGGTCAGTCAAAGACAAGCTTAACAGAGGACAGCAAGAAGGGTGGGGAGGTTTGTTCAATGTGGTCATATTTGGAAGAGGAACAAAAGGAGACCCACTCCGACCCCAAACCCTGACAAAGGCAAGGGGTACCCATAATTAGACAGCTCTGGTCAGGATCAACCCCTACCACCATCAGCCCCACCGCCAATCCACCATTGTCTGGACTCCAGTCTCTCATGCAAGGGTCTGACAAGTCAGAACTGTGTGAGATCTTTTTTCAGAAAACAAGCCCAGCCCCCTCTAGCCAGCACCAGGCTTCTGCCTTTTTCTTCTCACAGTCTAAGAGTCCTGGGGAAATTTCCAGTTTCTTCACATCTGTCGTTTCAGTGGTCTGATAAGCCAAAGGGAGGGACACATAGGTCCCTTTAGAACAATGGTTCTCAGCCTGTGGGTCATGATGCCTTTGGGGACTGAAGGACAAGGGTCCATATATCAGATATCCTGCATATCAGATATTTATATTACAATTCATAACAGTGGCAAAATTGCAATTATGAAGTAATAATGAAAGTAATTTGATGGTTGGGGGTCACCACAACAGGAGGGACTGTATTAAAGGACCACTTGAGAATATCTTCATTCTTGCCAGGCCCCAGGACCTGGGGTACTAGATTTGTAGGTCACTTACCTCTTGGGCAACAGGTTTCCTTGCTGTGTCACAAAGCTTGGGACCCAAGGACCCCTGTACCTGTAAAACAATGCTCTCTGTCCATGCAGTTCTCTTTGCCATGGGCTAACATCCATTAGCATAGGAGCTAATGGTGTAAGTGGGTAGTGGTTAATATGCCAATGCCTGCCTGGCTTCAAACCCCTCCCTAATTGTTTGAATGAAAAAGTGACTCAGCTTCTCTATTCCTCAGTCTCTCTGGAGAAAAGATTGGATTGTGGTAGGCAGCGAGTTTGTGAGTGGCAGGTGCCAGCTCACGGCCTGGCATGTGGTCGGCAGGTGGTAGAACTGCTGTCTTGATTCATCAGTGAATCGCTGT
The DNA here is from genome assembly GCF_900095145.1 of Mus pahari. NCBI lineage: Eukaryota > Metazoa > Chordata > Mammalia > Rodentia > Muridae > Mus > Mus pahari. The sequence goes on along the minus strand of NC_034591.1, from coordinate 129,538,093 downwards.
ACTAAGAGCACTCCATTGGTAATGAAGCAGAGGCTGAGAAACAGTCAGACACTGGGCATAGCTGTGGTCAGGAAAGGGGTCTTCCCCAAAGTCTGACAGGCAGCTAGAGGCAAAGCCAGGCCCTAACGCTACCTTGCTCCATCAGAAGGCCCAAATGAGAAGCTCCAACCAACATACCCACCCCCTATGCTGGGCTTGGAAAAGGCCTGGAGTACTGAGGGTCAGCTTCATACCCAGGCCCTTCCATCCACAGCAGGCTAAGGGTACCCTGGGAGTCACATCCATTAGCATAGCATTCCTGGTCCAGGTGAACCCCAAGAAGAGATAGAAGTTCATTTTCTTCACTGGTTTCTGTTGCTGTGATAAAACACTCTGACCAGAGGCAACTTGAGAAGGAAAGAGTTTATTCAGCCTACACTTCCAGGTGACAGTCCACCACTGAAGGAAGTCAAGGCAGGAACTGATGCAGAGACCATGAAAGAGTGCTGCTTACTGGCTTGCTCACTCGTGGCTTGCTCATCTTTCTTACAGTACTCAGGACCACCAGCCCAAGGGTGGCTCCACCTGCTATAGGCTGGCCCTTCCCACATTCATCATTAGGAAAATGCACTATATACATGCCTGTAGGCCAACTTTATAAAGGCATGTTTTTCAATTGAAAGGCCCTCTTCCCAAGCCAGCAATGGTGGCACATACTTTTAAATTCAGCCCTCAGGAGGCAGAAGCAGATGGATCTCTGTGCTCAAGGCCAACCTGGTCTACAGAGTTAATTACAGGACAACCAGGGCTACACAGAGAAACCCTGTCTCTTAAAAACAAAAGCAAAGACATGAAAAGTTTCCCTTCTCAAATGACAACTGTGCATGTCAAGTTAAAACTACCCAGCACATCCATCTACCCTGCAAGCCGAGGCTGGTGCTCCATACTGAAGGACAGACTGAAACATGCAAAAGGACATGGCAAAAGAGTACAGTGTCTTTCCACTGGGGTTGGGACCAAAGCTTGGCTAGGACACAGGGCTCTGGCCAGGGCATGACTCCTACACACTGTTTAATCCTCTGTGTGAAAAGCTGTTCCATGTCCTTGGTATCTCCTGAAGGCTGTATGCTCCATGACAGAGAGTAGCAATTAAGTAATCTCTGGTCCACTGGAAATGCTAGATAGGGGTGGGTTAAGTGACTTTTTAAGTAAATAGATGTATGATCAGTGGGTAGGGAGGGAAGGAGGGAGGGAGGGAGGAAGTGATGATATGGGTAGGTAAATGAATGGATGGAAGGTTGTGGGTGGACACATGAGGGACAGATGGATTTTGATAGATGTTGAGTAGCTTGATGAATATGAGTGGGGAATGAATGGATGGATATGGTGGGTGGATGATACACTGTTGGATAGATGGACATATGTATGAAGATAGATGGGTGGAAGGGTGGATGGATGCATGGATGGGTGGATGCATGCATAGATGGATGGATAGATGGATGGATAGATGGATGGATGCATGGATACATGGAGCATGGATGGGTGGATGCATTGATGGATGCGTGCATGCATGGGTGGATGCATTGATGGATAAATAGATATGGGTTGTTCTAAGTGCATAGGTAGTGGAATGGATGTGGGTAGTTAGGTAGGTAGATGGACAGATGTGGGTACATGAATGGTTGGATAAGGATGGATGGATATATGGAAATGGGTAGGTGGGTAGATGGTTGGAATGATGGATAGGAATCGGTGAATGTAAAACATGGATGGGTGGATGAGCATGGGTGAGTGACTGGATGGACGGAAGTGAGGAAGGCTGCACAGGTGGGTAGTCAGCTACACCGTACAGTGAATGAGTGAGAATGAGGTGGGAGGAGTCTCAGGAACATCCCCATACCTCTTTCCCTGGCAGCAAAAGGTAGATATGGACCCCAAATCCAGACCAAGGCAGCACCAGGGCTCAATGGCTGCCTCCCAACTGCTGAACTGGTCTCCTCCAAAACCACCTTTGGATACGAAGGCTGCATTCGGTGACCCAGAGACCTCTTGATTTGCTCGTGTCTTTTATTCTTCAGAAACAACAGGCAGAGCCTGGGAGCAGTTTGGCTGGTACAGCGCTCCTGTAACCACAGGCTTTTCCACCCGCATACCAGTTCCTGAAATAACGACTCTGAGAGTGAATTATGTATGAATAATGGCCTAGGCCAAAAGCTTTGACTCGTTCCCACTAGCTTGTAACTCAATTATCCAATTTATTCTATTCTAATCCTCACCACGTGGTTGGCTACCTCTCCTCAGGTTCACGTGACCATCTTCCTCAGAGTTTGGGGCTAATCTCTCCCACACCTGACTCTTTCCCAGAATTCCCCTCTCTGTACTGGAACTTCCACCTCCCTATTCCCTGCATAAGCTAATAGGCCAGCAGCATTTTATTAACAGGAGATGCTTCCATCCATAGATAAGAAATTCTTTCTACATTCTTGCCTCAAACTCAGGAAACCCTGAATTCAATCTCAGCTTTGCACGAAGTAGAGGTGATGCTCACACCGGTAGCACCAGGACCCTAGAAGGTCTTAAGACAAGGATCAGAGGTTCACAGTGGCTCCCAGCCACCACATAGCAGAGGGCCCTGAGAATCCAGAGGAGCCCCCCAAGAGGCAGAGGGCCTGTGGCATTCCAAGCAAGTACAGCCCCACAGAGACCCTCAAATCTAGAGATACTCAACTCTTTTTGGAAACATGAAGATGAGAGATGAAACTCAGAGCTAAAGGGTTTTAGGCTACAGATGAGCCTCTGACAGTCTCCCCAACCCCCAATCCTCAGGAGACCCACCGAAGCACAGATGGAGGGTGGGTGAGGACTGAGGTGGCAGGCAGGGAGGCTGAGAGAGGCCCTGCAGGCCAGCCTCAAGCTCAGGCACCATCCCTTCAGAGAACAGGGACATTTTCCTTCCACTCTTACCATGCATGGTTGCGATCTAGACTTGACCTCCAAGGAAAACTGCATGAGTCATCTTTTTGTCACAAATTGCTTCCCAGCCTCAGAAATCCTATTGAAAGCTCTTCACACACAGGCCAAGTTTTGCCTTTGTAGTCTCCAGCTCTTTGAACCTCAAGACTTCTGGCTTCTTGTCACCCTGCCCTTCTCAGAGACACAGCCAAGTGTTCCAATGGAAATGGCTTTCCTCCGGTTCAAACGGCTCTCTGCCTTCTCGGGAGACATGCTCTTCCGTCCACGTTCTCTCCTGCCTTAGTGGATGCTCCTGAGCAGACATGGGCTCTTCAAAGCCGGTAGGCCTGGTACTTAACAGTTGGATATTACACAGAGGATGGCTGTGTGTGGAGCTGAAGCCATGTGAGCGCCCGGAGCCTGCAGGAACTATGGAGAGAAAATGAATCTCTCCAGAGCCTGGATCAGAAGGAGCATAGCCCTGACAAGGGAGTCTCTGAACAGATGAGCCCAGTTGTGCCTTGTTAGAAGTCCCAGAGTGCTTGTTCCCAAGGGGGGCTACCGTGCCACCTGACCAGGGAGCCTGAGGAATGTAACTAGATGGTAGAAAGGATCTGCTGGTGATTCATGGGGCCAGGCTGAAGCTAGGGAGGCCGAGGGAGAGCGAGGTGTTCGTGGGAGGGAGAGATGCCCTTGAACCAGGTCCTGGCTTCAAAGCCAGAGTCCAGTCTCCAAGGAGACTCAACAGCTTCTACTCAGACCACATGCTGCAGCTAGACTCTGGCTAAGACCTCTTCAGTGTGGGAAAACCAAGAAGGGACTTGGCAGACATGAAGGAGGTGGCAGCTTGGGGTGGGTGAAATGACAGGAGCCACCGTATTAAACTCAGCAGTAATCCTGATTTCCATCTTTTACAAACAGGACCTCTGCAGAAAGATGTCAAGAGTAAAGGACCCCAGATGGGGATCCAAGTTCTGACAGAGCTAGTAATCCCAGCATCCCACCCTTCAGCCTGTGCCCCACACTGCTATACTTGCACACCTGAACCCTCACACCAGCACACTCCTCACACCTCACACAGCTCACACCTCACACAATTCACACCTCACACCAGCATACTCCTCACACCTCACACTCCTCACACCTCACACAACTCACACCTCACACATCTCACACCAGCACACACCAGCATACTACTCACACCTCACACCAGCACATTCCTCCCAGAACTCACAACTCACATTCCTCACACCAGCACACTCCTCACAACTTACACTTCACACACCTCATATCTCACACCTCACACCAGCACATACTAGCACACACCTCACACCTCACACCAGCACACACTTCACACCAGCCCACACCTCGCACATCTCACATCAGCACACATCAGCATACTACTCACACCTCACACATCTTACACCAGCACATACTTCACACCAGCACACAACTCATACCTCACACAACTCACACCTCACACAACTCACAACTCACACCAGCACATTCCTCACACCAGCATACTCCTCACTTCTGTATACATTCTCAGACCAGCACATATTCTCATGCCAAGGCATACACTACATGTAACATAGGATATCATAACATGTAATACATATCACATGCACCCCTTACAGCATAGCACACTTAACACATACTGCACAATACACAATACATTTTTCCCACAACCCCATATAACACATCACAAAGAACAGCACACAGAATGTACTCTATCTACCCCATGCACTCATGCCACTCACACTATCACAGCATATGGTACAACGTACAGTACATATACATGTCACACACCATCATCCACCACATATAATACACACTGCACCCACAAAGCATGCATGATACTTACCTGTAATATGTAACACACCCCTCTCAGCCACTGCGTACACCATACATACATATACTATATGCCATCTAAACACACCACACACTATTCACATGGCAGATCTCAGTCCCTATGAGCAGCACACACATATGAGCAGTGCATGTGCAGCATAAAGAGCTTGGGAAGGTCCCCATGGATTTTGTGTCCCATGTCACAGAGACTCTTGTGTCCTGGACACCTGATCACCCTCCTGTTCCCCAGCCTCTCAGAGAGATCTCATGACTCACTGGATGGCTTAAAGTCACCTTGCTTTCTTCAGGAAATCTGGTATCTTAGAAGCTCTTGGGGAGACAGGCCCTTAGGTGATAATTCTGGACAAATTGTGCCAAAATTCACCCTATCTATTCTCCTGTTGGCAGCACTCCACACAGACAGTAGATTTATCAATCAGCTGTACAAATGGTCTCTTGCCTGGCCCATGGTGCTGGAAGCAGGCAGAAATGAGCCCAGTGTGCAATCCCTGTGACTGTGACTTTCGGTGACAGCATTCCAGAGCTTAGACAGGGGCCACCAAGAGCTGTTATAAGTGCAGAATCAGGGATGGGTCCTGGCTCAACTGCATGTGAGCAATTCCACTTCTCCAGGAGCCTCAGAGCCCACAGCTTTAACGTGGACATAGCAGCCCCACCTCCTGGGAGCCATGAGGTTGCAGCCTGAGGGGCCTGCCTGTGAGCAACTGGCTCAGCAGGAGGCAGAGGCAACTTGGAGTGAAGTGGCCACATCTGGTGACTAATCCAGACATGGTGAGCAAAGGGCTTTCATTACCACTGTCTGTCCTTCGGGACGAGGCTTTAATCCCAGAAAGCCAGTCCTGGGGACAATAACCAAATTATACTTTATCAACCTTGGTGTCTATGTAATAGATGCCCAGAGAAACCAGCTTCGAACAAGGAATAGGAGGTATTTTGCTTGGTTTCTGTCTGTGGTCAGTGGGGCCTTTGCTTTGGGCCTGTGGTGAGACCAGATATCATGGGGGAGATATACACATGGCAGAGAGAGCCAGTCACCATGGTGGCAGGAAGCCAAAGCGATCAGGATGAGGGAACTGGAGTCCTAGAATGTCCCCCAAAGGGGGACACTCAGTGACTCTAAGACACCTACTCTACTCTACCACCTATAACAGTGTCAGTCTCTAAGATGTTTTTGACCCTTACGGGGTATTTAATATTCAAAGCATCGATTACCATGGAGTTTGCTTGGGTATTTTCCTTCATTGTAATAAAGCACGTATACCATGAGGTCTGCCCATTTTAGCCATCTTGACCTTTCGATCTTTAACCACATGTGTTAGTAGGATTACACACATTCCTGTGGCTGTGACCCTTCCATACACTTGTCGTCTTGCAAAACTGAACCTCTGGCTACATTAACACCAACTTCTATCGCCCCCTCCTTGAGTTCTGGGCAGTCGCTCAACCCTCCATCTCTAAGAGTTGACACCTCTTAAGATCAGACCTTTGTCTGGCTTATTCCTCTTATCATAAAGTCCTCAGTTTCACCCGTACGATAGCAGATGTCAGGAGGTCTTTCCTACTTAAGGCTGGTATTATTCCATAACGTGTGTAAGCCACAGTTTGTGTTTCCACTCAGCTGCCCGTGGCTTCCACAGCTTAGTCGCCATGGATGTGAATGCACTAAGGTCTCTTTGAGTCCCTGGCAGCCACTGTTTTGAGAAGGTGTCCAGAAGTACACTTTGCTGCTTGACAGTTTCTCTAGATCAAGTGTTTCAGGGGCTTCCGGCTTTCTGCAGTGTCTGCATCGTCTTGTGTTCCTACCAATGCTGTATGTGCAAGGGTTCTGGGCTCTTCATATCCTTGCCCACGTGTGTTATTTCTTGAAGCTTCTGTTATTTAATAGTAGCATCATAATGGGTATGAGGTGATGCACGCTGGGTATTTGGTTTTAATTTTACGTATTCGTGGGTGTGGGTGTATGCTGTGTGTGAGTGCAGGTGCCATGGTGTACTTGAGGATGTCAGAGGGCAGCATTGTAGAGTCAGCTCTTTCCTTCAACCATGTAGCTTCTGAGGCTTGAACTCAGGTCTTTGGACTTGGCAGCAGGCACCTTTACCGGCCGAGCCATCTCACACCAAGCCCTTAATCCCATTTCTTTTCTAACTGTATTTATTGTTTGTAACTCTTCAAATCATCTTGTTTTGATTTTTACTGAATTCACTCCCCAGCATCAAAAGACAGAAACATTAGATTGGCCCATCTATGATAGGCCCACAGCCTCAAACCTGCACAGCTCAGGGGCTTAACACCCAAGCAGGGGTGGGAGTCTCCAGAACTGATTCAAAATACTTGCAGCAGCCCAGACCTGGCTTCAGGGGGTGTGTAGCAAGAGCAGCTTATTTCTCCCCTCCCCTGGGGAGGGGGCAGGGGAGCCGAGGCCCCTCCCTCCCTCTGAGCAGTCCCAGTCCTGGCCACAGAGCAGGAGCCCCATAATACAGACACCTCCTGCAGCTGGAGCACAGGAGTGAAACCTCAGAGTGTATCAGGAAGAATAAAGTCAGGAGCAAAGAGGGGAGGGCCGCTGTTTCTTAATAACGCATGTAGGCGATTTCAGAGCTCAAGTTCAGAGAAACAAATTGAATTACGGAGGAGGCAGCTCTGCCATTTGCAACACTGGATTGTTTGAAATCCTTTTAGAGGAAAATTAAAATATTTCACAGAGGGTAATAAAATGCTGGGTGCTTGGCAGGCATGACTGCTCAGCTCTCTTGGGCAAATAAGTAATTAGGTATTTTTATTTAAGGCCCCTGTATCGTCATTTTCTCTCATTAGCAGAGGGGTGGAGTGCTGCGGTGGAAAACACATAAAACTCTGGAATCACCAGAAAGTTAGTTATAAAATTAGTTTTTAAAGTACGACGTAACTGCATTTAGTGAGCCAAAGGGATGGTCTTGGAATTTATTATCTCAAGTTCATGGTCAGTGAGGAGTTGTCTTCAGCACGTCTCTGCTTCCCGTGACCTGAGCGTGGGGAACCTCCAAGGCCCCTGATGCCGAGCCTCAGATTAGCAGGGCTGAAGTGGCCAGGGGATGTTCTGATCCTTGGATCCTGTCCTAGGTGCTAAGTCAGTCACTGAGGAACCTGCCACCGAGTCCCACTCCACCATCCCTCACTATGCCCTTCTGATGTGGGGATGGCTGATGTTTTTCATTGGCTCCAATCCCCCCATTTCACAGATGGGAAAACTGTGTGCATGTTTGAAATGTTCTATCCTCCTTGGCATTCATGGGTCTTGGGGTCATGGCCTATCAATGTCTATATCCCCACATAACTCTAGTCTGCTCCACAGGCCATTTTAAACCAGGGCTTCAAAAGTAGATAAGTCAGAAAGATGCCCCACTGATGATGGAGCCCTGAGCTGCTGGCACAGGCTAGCATCTTTTTTTTTTAATTAAGTTTTACTATGTTTTACTTCTGTGCATCCATGGGTGGCTATGGTTTGTGTAGGTGTGCATGTACATGTGTTTGTGGGTACCTATAAAGGTCGGTAGAGGGCATCAGATCTCTAGACCTGGTGTTATAGGCATTGTGAGCTCCCTAGGATGGGCTCTGGAGTCCAAACTCTGGCCCCGTGATTAAACACCGAGCACTGACAAACTGCCGAACTCATCTCTCAAGCCCCAGGCTGACATCCTGACTCCTCCTTTTTCTCGCCTCGGATGCTCTCTTGGGCAATATCAAGGAGGGTGAGGGTAGGGATTCAAAAAGCCCCTTTTGCAGGACTGGTCTGAGACCCAGGCAAAGCCACTTCTGGGGTAGAGGGGATGCAGATATAACCGTTGCTATTTATTCATCTTCAAATATCTCCAGCAGCCATTACTGTTCCAGAAGGTCCACCAGCCAAGTAGCTACACAGTAATTTTTAGTGAGATGAGTAGGTGGGTGTCTGTGGGTGGGGGTTGCCAGAGGGAGTGTGTACATTTGCAGAGCTGCACTCCCAGCAGCCCCCTTGTTCACCCCAGCCCTAGTGCAAGCATCTCATACTGACCCAACTGTCCTACATCTTTCCTGGCCAACTAGTCCACCTTGAGCCATCAACAAATAGTAGGTCAGCACCTAATGTGTGCTGGGCTCCATGCTTGCCCTGGGAACTTGGAAGAAATTAAAATACAAGAGATAGACCCATGCTGGCTGTTTTTAAATCCAAGGAGATATTTGAGTTTGTCCTTAAGGAAGAGAAGGACTTTGCCCACCAGGGAAAGGACAGGGACTCTTCAGGAACAGCCCATGTTTTTCTAAGCCTCTGGGATGGGCAATGATGCTGGAGGGCCAGCGGGTGCTTGAAGGATGATGTGTCAAAGGAGCGAGTGGAGAGAAGGGAGAGGGGAAGGCTAAGCCAGTTGTGTTCATTTGGAGAGTAGTTTAGAAGGAGCACACTGGAGCAGCAAACACAAGCCAGCCTCACGAACAGACTGTGGAGCGGCTGAGTGGAGCCAGGGGTTCAGCCTCCCAACAGGAAGAGCCTTCAAGAAACAAGACACAGCTACATGCCCACTCAAGGCGAGTGTGTGTGTGTGTGTGTGTGTGTGTGTGTGTGTGTGTGTGTGTGTGTGTGTGAGACAGAGGTCAATACCAGATATCTTCCTCAATTGTGATTGGCTGATTGATTGATTGATTGACTGACTGAGACAGGACCTCACTATATAGTGCAGGCTGGCCCCAGACTTGCAGAGCTCAGCCTGCCTCTGCCTCCCGGGTACTGGGATTAAAGGTGTGCACCCCCACGCCTGGCTTCACCTTACTTTTTGAGACAGATTCTCTCACAGATGGGCTCAGCAATTTTGCTCAGCTGTCTGGCCAAGGAGCTCAGAGTCTCTTGTCTCGAACTCCCCAGTGCTGGCATTATGAGTACACACCGCCACCCCCAGGTTTTCCTGTAGGTGCTGGGGTTCAAACTCAGGTCCTCCTGTTTATGTTTACAGCTAGGCCATCTCTCTCCAGCCCCATTCAGCCAATATATCAGAAATAGCTCTTGTGTATGTTCTAACTTAAACCACACTCATGAAGATGGTCTGCCCACACCGTGGACTGAAAGGCATGGTTCTCAAGAGGCTTATGCTGAGTAAAAACGCCAGCCTCCATCAATGGCATCCCGTGTGCTTTTGCGTATGCACCATGCTTGACATGACTGACACGGGCTAGGCATGTCTCTCAGTGGTAAAGCAAGTACAAAGACCTGTATGTGCTCTCGAACACCACACCAGAGGAAAAAGAGAGGCGAGGCGATCAGAGGTGTGGAAATTGGCGGCTAGAGGCAGAGAGATGGCAGACTGTGGCTGTCGAAGGAAGAGATGAGAACACATGGTAAACTCTCCTCTTCAGACATCGTGATGCGTCCAGGAATCCATGTCACGCCTTGCTACAGAAGCAAGTCTACGTGTAAACATGTGGGTCTGAGTGAGGCTGCTTTGATTGCATCTGTGTCCCTGCCTTGTTATGATACTGTTGCTATGGTGATGTGAGAGGCAAACATTGGGAGAAGCTGTGAGGAGAGTACCAGAGTTACCTTAAAATAAAAATGCCACAATGCACACCCAGTGATGATTAAAAACAAATCAAAGATCGAGACCAGTTCTGGGTCAAATGGTAAGTTCTGCAGATGAAAAAAAAAAAAAGACAGAGAAGGGTTCAACTTTTAAAAACAGAAAGAAAGAAAAAAATCTGGCTAGACATTTTGGCACATGCTTGTAATCTCAGCACTTGGGAGCTAGGGGAAAGAGGATTAAGACTTTTAAGAACATGTTTGGCTGTGTGCTGAGTTCAAATTTAGCCTGAGCTACATGAGACAGACACGATCACAAAACATGAGAAGAGTTTGAGGCATTTATGACGCTGTCTGGCTATTTCTTGTATCACTGTCTTTTTTTATGCTGTATAATGTGCTGTTTGGTTTGTGTTAATGTGACACAAACTAGAGTCATCTAGGTAGCGGGACCCCAACTGAGAGAATGCCTCCATCAGATAGGCCTGTGAACAAGCTTTTGGGACATTTTTTTTTTTCATGATTAAAGACTAATGTGGGAGAGCCCACTGTGGGAGGTGCCTTCCCTGGATTGTCCTGAGTTGTGTAAGAAAGCAGGCTAAGCAAGCCATGAGGAGCAAATCATTAAACAGTGCTCCTCCATGGCTTCTGCTTCGGTTCCTGCCTCCAGGTTCCTGCCTTGAGTTCCTGCCCTGACTCCTCTTAATGATGGACTATGATCAGGACATGTAAGCTAAAATATACCATTTTCTCCCCCAAGTCGCTTTTTGTCATGGTTTTTTATCACAATGGAAAACAAACTAGAACAGAAATCATTCATAATTTAAAAAAAAAAAAAACAATAAAATTCTTAATGACCAGCCCCAGAACCAGGACTAGCCTAGAATGTCTCAGAGGCCCACATCTTAGCCACCAGGGACCCTAGATTCCTGGAGGCCCAGCCATGCAGCAGCCTCGGGGTCAAAATGATAACCAGGTCAGCAGCTCCTGTGTGGTGAGTCCTGCCTTGCACAAGCCACCCACCTCTCTCCACAGCCCCCAGAAAAAGAGGGTGCCCTGCCCCGGCAGGTGGGCAACAAGACAGAGTGCGGCCTGCTGGGCTTTGTGCTGGACTTGAGGCAGGACTACGAGCCGGTGCGCAGCCAGATGCCAGAGGAGAAGCTGTATAAGGTGTACACCTTCAACTCCGTGCGCAAGTCCATGAGCACCGTCATCAAGATGCCCGATGAGAGCTTCCGCATGTACAGCAAGGGCGCCTCAGAGATTGTGCTCAAAAAGTAAGCCCCACTCCCCACCCCTCCCGTGCCCCCTAGCACACACACACACACACCCACACACAGCTGTGGGTGTCTGTGTCACACATCGCCATCCCCATGCAGGCTGGATCTAAGCAAGTCACTTGCCCCCACCCCCACACCTCAGTTTCCCCATTTGTACACTGGTCAAGCCCAGAGATTTTCAACCCCGACTTGTAGTACGTTAGAGTCACCTCAGTGAAAGGAAAAGAATGTGGGCATGGTGGTGCACACTAATCCCAGCTCTAAGAAGGCAGAGGCAGGAGGATCTGAGTTCAAGGCCAGCTTGGCCTACACTGAGACCCTCTCTCAAAGAGAGAGCAAGAAGGATAGCAGGGAAGTAAAAGAGAAACAGACCACTGATTCCTGTCTTACCCGACTGTTCAACTGGAACCATGAAGCTGGCCTACACCTTTGTTTTATTAGATGTTCCTCTGGTAAGTCCGGTGCCCGAGCAGAGCAGAAAGCACTAGCCTGGGTGTAGGGCTTCCCAAGCTATCTCACCTATGGTATGGCTTTTCTCAGCAATTGGAACCTCCCAAACACAGCCCAAAGCAGACAGCTGAGAGGCCTGGGGCAACTATTATAAAGGCCACCTGGTAGCACTCCAGGCCTGCTGCATGCTTTGAGGCATTATGGGAAGAGGATCCGGTGGGCATTTGATGACCAAGGTAAGTGGACTTCATTCATTTCCTTTCTTGCCCACCCCCAGGTGCTGCAAGATCCTCAGTGGGGCAGGGGAAGCCCGGGTCTTCCGGCCCCGAGACAGGGACGAGATGGTTAAGAAGGTGATCGAGCCCATGGCCTGTGACGGGCTCCGTACCATCTGTGTGGCCTATCGTGACTTCCCCAGCAGCCCTGAGCCTGACTGGGACAATGAGAATGACATTCTCAATGAACTCACGTGCATCTGCGTGGTGGGCATCGAAGACCCAGTGCGACCTGAGGTAGGCCCTGATGCCAGCGAGCTCGGGGAAAGGGGCCATGAGTAACCCGGGAACTCTGTCTGTCTGCTCAGCTCTCTAAGCTTCATGTCCCCTTGTAACAGGATCAGGATCCTTCCGCTCTCCAACGTTTCTACTCTAAAACCAATGTAGCCATGTTTAGCAACTGTCTACTCGAGGGACCTGGGAAGGACTCCCCACACAGGAGCTGCTCTGACTTCAAACAATATTCATATTGCCCCCCCCCAAGTCACCAAGAGTGTTTCCCTCCTGTCTCCCTAGGGACAGGTGTTGGGCTTGCCTAGCTGCAGAAACCTCTCAGCCCACAGAATGTAGCTATTATCATGATCTGGATGCCAAGCCTCCATGACAGCTAGGTACACAGGGCATCCCCGTTACATCCTCTATTACATCCTCCATGACAGCCAGGTACACAGGGCATCCTCCTGGGAGAACCCAGGGCATAGTGTTCTGTCAGTTTTGCAGGCTCTGTCTGCCCAGAGGTGACTTAGCCATAAGGTCCTCTGGCCAGCCTCCTATGACAGCCACAATCTGCTTTCAGCAGGCATCTGAGAGACAGGACTCTAAGTTAATGACTGGTCACATTCCCAACAGAAGGGCCAGGTGACTTCACCCACGTCATGAGGATAAAAGTACAGGGGGAGTGGTCCAGCTCCAGGCCTGTCATAGTCCCAGAAGAAGAGTTGTGTGGTATGTGTCTGCCAGTACCAGATTAGGCTTCATGAAAAGATGTTAGTGCTCAGGGCAGGCAAAGCATTCACCTGACCCAGGGTGCCACAGGTGCCAGATTTGGCTCCTCTTCCCCTTAGGCTCCAGTGGGTCCGTGTTGTCCTTGACTGTGAGATTTGGTGTTGATACCCAGAGGGAACACCTTCTCCCAACAACAGTGGATTCAGTATCCTACCCTGCCCATCTTGCCCCACCCTTCCCCGCCCCGCCCCACCCTGCCCTGCCCTGTTCTTTTTGAGCCTCTGGCCACTGCCTGCTCTCTCAGAGCTCCAGCGGTCCCTTTATAAAAGTGGAGATAGGTGAAGAGCTGTCTTCCAGGCTCCTGCCTGCTGCTGTAGGACTCTTGTCTTCCAAAGAACAAGTAAAACCAGGTCACAGACATGAACTTTTACATCCTGGAAGCTCTGAGAGGCTATCAGAGTGAGCACAGGCATCAGACAGACCTGGATCCTCATGTGCTAGCATTGGAGATCCAATGGGCTGTGAGGCATTGAGATACTTGCATAACCTCTCTGAGCCATTATCAGTAGCCTGGCCATAACAGTATCTCCCTCCATGCCTACACATGCCCATGAGATAATGTAAGGGAGCAGACTATACACATAGGAACACCAAACCAGCATATAGGTCAGTGGCCCAAAATTAAGGCCATCTAATGGCCTTCCTGGCTGAGTCATGTCTCAGGATCCTGTACTGGCAACAACCTGACCTTCAGGATAGGCTTGTGGGATGAATGCATGAGAGTGAATGGTCTTGATCCTAACTCTCTGGCAGTGTTCTTGCTGTTCATCTCTTCCCCCACCCACCTCTCTCTCCCTCCATCCCTCCCTCCTTCCCTCCCTCCCGTCCCTGAACAGAACAGAAAGTTTGCCTCTTTATTGTCTATTTGTAGCCCCTCTTCTTATCCGTCTGCCTGTCAGGGACCTGTCTAACTCCTGTCCCTGAAGATGGTTTTCAGCCTCCCGGGACAGCTGCAGATGTCACCAGCAGTGAGTGGGCTCAGGCCTCCCAGATGGGTTATGCATTATCGCCTTCCTGGAAATCACTGGGCAGAGGTTTGTCCTGATATGTGCCAGGCCACCTGCCCATGCCCCGGGAGCCAGCCTCTCCCTGGGTATTTCCTTCTGTGCAGCCTCCTCTGGCTCCAGACTGACCCCCCCTCACCCCTGCCAGCCTGGGAAGGCTCCTTACAGAGGAGTCAGCAACACATTTAACCACCTAAGAATTCCATCAGGTCAAAAACGCCAGAAGTGTCTCCTGCCCCACTTCTGTTTTGAATGCTGGTTATTGATTTCACAATTACTCCAGTGAGAGGAGATTTGAACTTTGGCCTCATTCATCAGTTTATAAATGAGCACACTGGACCCTGAGAGACCAGGATAGCCCTAAAGCCTCACTGTTAAGTAGATGGACAGATGCAGAGTAGACCTGGTATTCTAGGCCTTGACCCAGATGCCATAGAAAGAAACTGGAAGAAGCCTCTAGAGAGATCCGTGCCCAGGACCTTGGAGCAAGGCTGAGCCCCTGGGACTTTTGGACAACAGCATTATCATCTAGAGTTCTTGCTTCAAACACAGGTCTGGCAAGGGCCGGCTGGACACAAGCCCAAGCTTTGCCCCCACCAAGCCACCTGCTTGCTGGGACCTTAATCTTCTATCTACTGAAGCTGTGTCCACTCAGGGGCCCTTCCCCTCCAGGCTCTGACGCTGTCAGACCAGAAGCAGCTACTAGAAGCCTCACACCTACGCCTGCCAGACCTTCCTTCAGTCCATCCTCCTGCCCACAGCCCTCAGTCATCCAGCCCAGTACCCCATCTCACACATGGCCCGCTGGGATGGGGATGCAGAAATGCATCCTGCGATGTTAGCGAGGCAGCTTGGCTCAGTGGATAAAAGCATCTACCACTCAAGCCATCGTCTTAAGTGTAATCACAAGAGCTTTGGTAAAAGTGGAGCAACAAGAGCACTAACTCTACAAAGCTGTCCCCTGACCACCACACGTGCACTGTGGCATGTAAAAATCACACACACACACACACACACACACACACACACACACTCCCTCAAGTGACAGCATAGGGTTGGGGCACCTGCTTCAACATGCCCTTCTGATATTCTCTCATTTGGTCAGGTGAAACAAAACTCCTTACCAAAGCCACTTAAGGGAGAAAGGCCTCCCCCAGCTCTGGAGGAGAAGGCAGAGTGGCAGGGATAAGAGGCGCTGGTCCCATCACAGCTGCGGTCAGGAAGCCGAGAGAAGATGAATGCTGTCTCCTCGTTACTCAGTCTGAGACCCCAGCCCATAGACAGATGCTGCCCACCTCCAGGGAGGATAGTCCCACTTCCGTTAACCTAACCTGGACACTCCCTCACAGCCATGGCCAGAGAGTTGACCCCAAGATGACTGCAGATGCTGTCAATACAGTCGATATGAAACGTCATAGGTAGCCTGCGGTAGCATCTCCGGGGCTTCAGTTTCTCTGTCCGGGAATGAGAAAGTTGGACTATGTGGATCCCAGAGCTGTGGGGTGGGGTGGGGTGGGGTGGAGTGAGGTGGACTGGGTCTCCTCCTGTTGAGACTTGAACCTATAGCCTCATTCTGACAGGGCCCCAGGTAGCCCCCTCCACACCCAGGCCCCAGTTCCCACCTCACAGTCAGCCCCTACCACACCCAGGCCCCAGTTCCCACCTCACAGTCAGCCCCTACCACACCCAGGCCCCAGTTCCCACCTCACAGTCAGCCCCTACCACACCCAGGCCTCAGTTCCCACCTCAAAGTCAACCCCTGTCACCAGTTCTGTGGGTGACTTTTCCCACGATGTCCTCACCTATGTCAAGTGTCTCTTGCAGCTTTCCCAGCTCTGTTCTCTGTCCCTTTTCTCAGCACATGGCTCCTGGAGTCACGTAATTAGCACCCCACACTAGGCTCCAGCACAGTGAGGCCCAAGCAGAGGGGCTCTGCCATGGGTCCCCACACTTTCCCAACTTTCTTCAACTGCAGGTAAACACTCTTCACCTCCGTCAGTTTCCCCGCTGCCTCACCGCCTTCCTCCCTCAGGCCCCCCCAAGCCAAAGCAACACCAAGGATTCACCAATCAAAGTGATCCCAAGGCTGACAGAGCTAGCTTAGAGGGAGCTGTCAGGAGAGCATCGCTCTGGGACAGGCTGGGGGTTACCCAGAGCGGGGTGTTCAGAGCCCTTGGAGTCACAGACACCGGCTGTCACCAGAAACAGCAGATGTTTAAAAGCCTTTATGTAATGACAACAGGAAGCGCCCGTTTTCTGCTTCTCCTCAGTGAGAATATCTAGGATAATTTTAGCAGAGGAAGCCACTTTTTAAAATAGTTAACACTGGTTTTATTTATATGAAAAGCATATTTCAGGCAGACCCATGCCCCTGGGAGTTGAGTCTTAATGATGTCGCTCCTCCTTGGCGCACAGAACAATTGAATGTTCCATTGCTGTTTGTTGAGTGAATGAGTGAGTATGAAAAAAAAAAATCTGCAGAACAACTTAATGCAGTGTCCCTCTGGGTCGGAGGGCTTGCAATGCTTCATGGGCAGGGAGGTCTGAGTGAAGGAGACAAGCAAACGCTGCCATAGAAAGGCTGCTGGCAGCAGGGGCAGGGGGCAAAGAGAAGGAAATGCAAGACCCTAACTTTTCATTACTGTAACAAAGTACTAGGCATAGTCTGCTTAGGAAAGGGGAGCGCCAGCCGGGCTCACGACTTCAGAGATGTCGGGTGATGGTCAGCAGGCCTGTGGCAAGACAGTGCATCCTGACAGAAGCACACAGCAGAGCCATCTGGCTCTTGGGAGAGTCCATGTTGAATTTATGAGGGGAAAGCCTAGCAGGGTGCTTGGAGCCTGTGCTTCTCCCAGAACTGGTTTTTTGTGGGTTTGGTTGGTTGGTTGGGTTTGGTTTGTTTGTTTTTGTTTGTTTTTTTGTTTGTGAGTTCAAGTCTAGCCTGACCTACATAGAAAGTTACACACACGTACACACATTATGTAGCACAGCCCCAAAGCCCCTCACCCACCCAGAGCTTTCTCTGTAAACCCTGAGATCAGCAGTGTGGACAGGGCCGCTCTCTGTGTGCTCTATCTACATGGGCTGAGCTCCTGCACGCTCCCTCATACCAAAACCTCAGTTGTTTTTTTAACAGAATAGAACTGGCTCAAACTCCCCTTCCTCCAGGAAGTGCTCCCTGGTTTCTCCTCCACTCACCTTCCTCTATGCTTTCCAGAGCCCTAGCTCGGCCTGCACTGAAGTCCATGTCTCCTAAAGACCCCATCTCTGTAGGAGAGTTCAGGTATGACAGAATCCCTCTCCATCTGAGAAAAATAAAGGAACGAGCCAGCCTAGCTTCCCCGTGGATCAGCAGACCCGGGAGGAAGGGAGCGCCTGTCACCAGGGGTGTGCAAGCAGAGACTTAGCCAACCATCTGCTGGGGTTGCCTAGGACAGACCTAGGCAATGAGCACAGGGATGGAGTCAGATGACGCAAAACCCCTCCCCACTTATCCCTCCTTAGGGACCAAAGCCATATAAGGCACAGGTTTCTAAAAGAACAACAGCTATGGGGCTGAAGGCAAATGTGCTGCCTACACACACACACACACACACACACATACACACACACACACATACACACACAAAGCCTGCATACAATCACATGCACGCATACATATATCATATAGATGTACATACACATACACATAGTCACTTAAATACACATTTATCCATCATGCATACAAACACACACATACATCATACACACACATGCTTATATACACTCTCATACATCACATACATATGTAACACACATGTGCATATGCACATACATAGTCACACACATGCTCATGCACACACACACACACATGCACCTCTCCCTCATGAAGATGCCAGTCCTACCCTCATTTCACCTCAACCACCCCAAAGGTACTTTCTCACAGTAAGGGCTTGTCACAGATAAAGCAGCTCAGAGGACCCTGGAGGGTTTAGTTAGACCCTTTCCAGTGGCTTGGCAAGGCAGGGGTGGCAGTGAGGGCTCAGGTCCACTGTGTGCAAGAAGAGTTGGGTACTGGGCTCACCTGGCAGGCCCAAGATTCTAGCGTGCTCTGAGTCTCTGTGCACGGTGGCATGTTCTCTCTCACAAGGACACTTTGCAGCAGGTGCCCCTCGCTATGTCCCTGTCTGCCCCTGCTGTGGTTTGGTTACTCATTCTGGTCTTCAGTGAACACTCGCATTGGCTCTGCATCCTGACCACTCTAAGAGGGGAGGCTACTGAGAGGAGAGAGCCTTGTTGCCTTCTGATTGGCTGACCAGAAGTCACTGTGTCAGTTCAGTCCCCAAAAGCCCAGTGTTTTGTCCCTCTCGGTCCTGTTTAGCATGAAGAAGCACCATTTGCATCTATTCTAAATCTATGAAATAAAGCGACCTCAAATGCACATGGCTCCCCTTCCCCCACCCCCAACACTGAAAATACGCCAGGAATGGGTCACGGGCCTTGGAGGGGAAGCCTGGCTAAGTTAAGTGGACTTACTTTGCTACTCTCCACTCTTGCCTGAGGCCAGACATCAGGATGGTTTCTTTGGGGTCTTTCTAATGCCCTTTGTCCAGGTCAGAAACAATAAGTTTCACCTCAGGATAGATATCACGGTCAGTAAGTAGTCGCTGCCTGGTACTCTGAGAGCCAAGAATTCTGAGACCCTATCAGGTTTAATCCGAGGATGTTGTGATCAATTGGTAATGCCTGTCGCAAGCATAAAAGGAAAGCCACAGCACCATCAGCCGGTCAGGGTTAACTACCTAAGGAGGTTTCCTGGGAGAAGAGTCAGCCCTGGGTTTTTTTAAAGACAAGGAAGACCTACCTACGTGGTGCCCTTTCTCATGGCTCGTCCCCTCTCTTACAGGTCCCAGAAGCCATCCGCAAGTGCCAGCGGGCCGGTATCACAGTCCGCATGGTCACCGGTGACAATATCAACACAGCCCGGGCCATCGCCATCAAGTGTGGCATTATCCACCCTGGAGAGGACTTCCTGTGCCTGGAAGGCAAAGAATTCAATCGGCGGATTCGCAACGAGAAAGGGGAGGTACGCATGCTCATGTGTCCAGCGCAAAGGCTCTGCCGTGGGCCAAGCTCCAGAGGGGGCCGGGAGGCATGGGCCCTGCATGCTTGAACAGAAGCCAGCTGGTGTGCCCTGAAGAGCCTAGTGACTCTGCATGGGGCTCGATTTCTCTCTGTGACCCCCACCGACATACCACACCCCTCTCCAGATTGAGCAGGAGCGGATTGACAAGATCTGGCCAAAGCTGAGGGTGCTGGCTCGCTCGTCGCCCACGGATAAGCACACGCTGGTCAAAGGTAAGCCTGGAGTAACTATGGTGATTGTGAGCCCAGAACTAACCCAGCCTAAACCAAGCCCGATTTGCATGGCATCGCAGCTTCCTCCGTGTGTGCTGTAGCTGGTCCTTGGCTGTGGACGACACAGGCTCCACGGTGTAGATGGGAAGAGGGTACACGGACTCTTCTTCCCTGGGGGCCGTCTGACTTGTTCTTTTTCAGCCTTGAGAGGACTGCAGAGGCGTCTGGGGGAAGGGGACATGAGGAGATTGTGAGATTCTCTTCTGATCCTCCAACCTCCTCTAGGTATCAGCGGGCCTGGGCCTGGGCCTGGCTGAGCTAGAGGTAGCCTACTCCCTATGCGTAAAGCCTTTGTTGTGCAGACCTTCAGGAACCTTCCACAAAGTCTGCTCTCTCATGGCTTGGCGGTATTTGCCATTCTTTGTCATCTGAAAGACAGCCCATCTTCCTCCTCCATCGGGCCCAGAACTTAGGAAGCTGAGACCCACAGGAAACTTTCAACCAACCCTTGTGAGCAGACCCAGAGGATGAGAAGTCCCGGGAACAGCAGAAGGCTACAACACCTTCCTCCACCCCCATTAGAGGGTCACCACTCACAAAGCCTCAGTAACCCCGATTACATTCCTGCATCACAGCTCTGGGTCTCAGTACTCCTGCTACTCTCTCTGAGGCCTTGACAAGCCTGTCCACTCTGGGTCTCAGTTTCCCATCTGTAAAATGTCTAGAAGGTGGGGTTTTGACTTCTGCCTGGGATCACACCTTAGAGTCATGTGTCTTTTTTTTTTTTTTTTTTGGTTTTTCGAGACAGGGTTTCTCTGTGTAGCTCTGGCTGTCCTGGAACTCACCTTGTAGACCAGGCTAGCCTCAAACTCAGAAATCCGCCTGCCTCTGCCTCCCGAGTGCTGGGATTAAAGGCGTGCGCCACCACGCCCAGCTAGAGTCGTGTGTCTTAAACAGCAGAGAATCCCATAGAGTGCTCCTGTATAGACCGTGCTATGGGCCCACCCCCATTACAGGGGTGTCAGGCATGACAGACCTGGTATGATGCCGATCAGTTGATGTAAGTCTTCCAGGATCTCGGACGTCCTAATAGTTCCATCTGCCATAGACAGCCATCATCAAAAAAAGGTGGGCGTCAGCTAGAGCCTATGGGGTGATGGGCATGTGGGGAGCAGGGGAGCCCCAGAACCCAGTGCACCCACCTGAGCGATGGGAGAAATAAGACCATTAGAGAGCAGAGAGAGGCAGAGGAGGAGGTACCCAGGGGTGGGAGGTACCCAGGGGTGGGAGGTTCCCAGGAGGGAAGCCTATAGAGAACATGGTCCACTGTGGGACCAGCTGCTGTGAGGCCAGGAGACACAGGATGGAGATGTGACCATAAGGCAGCCCCTGGGGAACCATCCACCATAGGGCCCAGTGAGTGCCCAGTGAATGCCCAGTGCTGGCCAAAGAACGAGGAGCGTCTGAGACTGACCTGCCAACTCCAGAGATAGGAGTTCAAACAGGCTGAGCCAGAGACAGTGGGATTTGGACAGGCTGCCAGCCAGTAGGAATAGCCAGGATAACCCTGAGGAAGCCAGGCATGGAAGCTGGCCTTTGTAGGGGTTAGTTAGAGGGAATGGTACCCCTAACCTGGGAACTTGTCCCCTGCCTTCACAGGCTGCTGCAGTTTGTCTGCCTGGTACAGACAGGGCAATGCCTACACACTGACGAGGAGACCAGAAGTCACAGTTTTGACACGAGGGGCAGGCGTGGTTGTGTTCAGGCTGGTTCTTACCAATTATCGTTGAAGATGTATGTACACAGGTCAGGCCCAGGGTGTCAGGATGGCAAGTGACATGCTCATTGTCTCCCCGTGTGTGACTGGAGTTCCCAGGAGGAACGTACTGGAAAGCAGATGTGGGAGTCCCTGAAGATGCAGAGAACTCGTGGGTCTGGACAGAATAGCTAGAGGGCTGTGCTTCTAGGTAGTATGTCAAAGGACTGTAAGAGCAGACAGTGCTGGAAAATGGGAAGCCCCAAGCCAACCTGGGCTAATGAGGAGCCTGGTTTGCTCTGAACAGGCTGGGAAGAGCAGTGATGGAAGGGGCTGGCTGGACAGACAGGACAGGAGGCCTTGCTGAAGCTCAGGGCTGGCCATGGGCCCTGAGCATACCCTCTTACCCACTAGGCATCATTGACAGTACACACACTGAACAGCGGCAGGTGGTGGCTGTGACGGGGGATGGGACCAACGACGGGCCTGCTCTCAAGAAGGCAGATGTGGGCTTCGCAATGGTAAGAATATCTTAAAAGGACTTCAGGTGGTGTCAGACTGGGTCTCAAAGGCGAGGATAGTCAGCTTGGACTACACTGCTTCAAACTGGCTTGTGGGACTCTCTACAGACACTTAACACTCATCCCTCTCCATACACCCAAGCTTTTGAGCCCCCACCTAGCCTCAGGTCTTCCTGGAGGGGGCAGGCAGTGTCCTGCTGGGGTCAGCTCTGTCCCGCTGGGTGCTTAAAGGTCAAGGAGGAATGGGGAAAGGCCAGGCTTCCCAGGGAAGAATGTTGGCCTCAGAGGGGTGGTTGTGTAAGCATGTGCATGTCTGGTCAGACTGTGCCAGTTCCTGTGAATCAGGAGTGAGGTGCATAGGACTAACTAAGGCTGTGTGGAGGTAAGACTAGCCAGATAGAGCCACTCACCTCTCCAGCTGCCCTACCAGGCTCCTGTCCCTGTCTCCACAGGGCATCGCAGGCACAGATGTGGCCAAGGAGGCCTCAGACATCATCCTGACAGATGACAACTTCAGCAGCATCGTCAAGGCCGTGATGTGGGGCCGTAATGTCTATGACAGCATCTCCAAATTCCTACAGTTCCAGCTGACTGTCAACGTGGTGGCTGTGATCGTGGCCTTCACGGGCGCCTGCATTACACAGGTGGGTCCTGGGAGATCCACACCAAAGGCTGAGAAAGGGCAGCCTTCCGTCTCCAGGATACCCTAAGTTGTTAGGAGCACAACCCTGGGGATGGATACACATCAATAGTGTTCCTCCCAAGACCAGGATGCCATCTTGGACCTCCGTGCAGCTACCAGCTCTATGCAGTTGAGAAATGAGGCTTGGAGAGGTAGTATGACTCAGGTGGCCCTGGAAAGGAGAGATATCAGGCCTCATGCCCTGTGAGGCCTGATCCTTGCTCCAGGGGCTGGCAGAAGCGGGGCCGAGGCAGTGCAGGCCCAGGGGAGATCAGTTTGCCCAGACAAGGACCCAGAGCCAGTCCTGTTGTATGGGACCTTCACTCCAGAGCAGAGTGGATTCGGAGATGGGGTGGGTGGAGGCGGCAGTGATGCTGTCTGTCCAGATCACTGCTGCTGGCCCTCGGCAGGCTGCTCGCCGAGACACTTGGAGCCCGGAGAGTAAGTACCATTTCACAGAGGTAGAGACAGGCTCAGAGGACAGAACGCTCAGACACTCACTCTGGCTCCTGATGCCTCCTGAAACTCTAACCAGACTGCATCTCCCAGGAGCTGGCTTTCTGGTCTGGAGAAGACCAACTTCAGAGGCCTGGCTCCTCCCAGTCACTACCTGGTTACACAATCCCCCTACCCATAGGGGAACCCAGAGTCCAATGTGCCGCTGTCCCCCAAGAGCCACATGGCCCATAGGACACTGTTTCCTTCTACGGTGACCTCCATCACGATGATGTACATGGTGGCTGCAGATTGACCACGTGTGCCACCTCAGGCCTGAGAGTTGGACTGAGGGTTCCCTGTCTGTTCAGGGGGCATCTTTCCTGGTCTGAGGGTATGGAGCTCCCTCTAGTGGTGATTTATAGACACTGCGTGATGGCTTCCTGGAGACTGGACAGATGCCAGTTAAGAAAACAGGTTCGGAGACAAGGATCAGTTGGCCCAACATCCCTGAGTGAGCAGGGCTACACAGGCTTTGGTGGGAAAATTGTACACCTGACTCTGAGAATCTTGTAATCAGATAAGGTAGAAAAGTAGCAGAAAGCCCAGAGCAGCCCTACCGGGTAGGGTGAGACGGTAGAACAGCCAGGAAAGTACAGAGAAGACAGACGGATGGGAAACAGAGGGTAGGCTTCCTGGAGGAGTACTCCATGGGCCACAAGAAGATCAAGAGTAGAGCCAATGGTGAGGGGCCGAGGATTGTGGGTGAGCCTGGCTCTGTGAACAAGGACTGTGGTTGTAAATTGGGGAAGGATAGGTGGATCGGCTTCTTCAGTCAGTACACGGAGCATGCTCTGTCCAGCCTGGACCTCGCAGAATGAATCTGATAGTGTCTACACTGGCATGCTCGTAGTGACAGCCTGTGTCATAGCATCCTGTTTTGCTTGCTTGACAGACTTCCTATCATGACGGGGCATTTCATTTGGAGTTGTAGTTATAAAAACCTTTTAAGATGCAAGATAGTGAGAAATAAGGTGGAGTTGGGAGCAGAGGTCAAGGACGTTGTCTCCAGGGTAGGAGAGACCTGAACCCCTGAGACTGTGGGGCAGAGACTTCAGGGGGTTAAGAAAATGGATGTCGGCTTCAGACAGGAGGGGAATAGAAGAAGATGTGGCCAAAGTCTACAGAAATCAGGGAACTGTGGCCACTGAGCCTGTGGGCCCAGGACTGAGGTGGGCAGATCGTACTGTTCTCCACAGAAGCTCCAAGAACCTGTCCTGCACATGCTCAGAGCCCCAAAGCCTGGGCAGCCTGCATCCTGTAGTGGGAGCCTGCTGAAACCCTGTCCATCCCGTACTCTGTGGCTGTGATGGCTCACTCTGTGACAGTCTTCTTCTCCCTGCCACTGTCGTAGGACTCCCCTCTCAAGGCTGTGCAGATGCTCTGGGTGAACCTCATCATGGACACGTTTGCCTCCCTGGCCCTGGCCACAGAGCCACCCACTGAGACACTGCTCCTGAGGAAACCTTACGGCCGCAACAAGCCACTCATCTCACGGACCATGATGAAGAATATCCTGGGCCACGCCGTCTACCAGCTCACCCTCATCTTCACCCTGCTTTTCGTGGGTGAGCGCCCTCATCCTTACCCCCTCTGAGATTAGGGTAACAACTTCTGGATACACCATGGCCAGCAGCTGGCTTTACATGTGTCATTCTGTTTCCCCCATGGGGGAACCGTGGCATAGGAGGAAAATGCAGATGGCAGCACGCAGGGAGTCAGTAGTCATGCCCTGTCCCGGGCTGGCTCACCTTAAAGCCAGCGGTAGTGTTTGCATCCGGGACTGATGAACGCTTTCTGTCACGTTAGCCACTGAGAGCCAAGGTCCTGGGCCAAGCAACCTGTCCCTTCCCTGACCACTTCTAGGAACTTCTACTTGCTCCAGGAAGATGTCTTCATGGAGAATGTAGACGTCCTTGGGGAAGGACACATATTCTTGTTAGAATGTCAGCTCCTTTCTCAGCTCTTCTACTGAGGGCTAGCTCTCCAGCCACTCAGATCCAAGTGCCTTTGCCTGTGCCTTATTCAGTGCTCCTTCATTAAAATAAGGTTTCTGAGATAATTAGCTTAGAAGAGGGGTTCGTTTGGACTCTCATTCTGAGAGGTCATACTCAGATGACTCTGCTGTATGGAGTCAGGGACAAGGCAAAGGGAAGAAAAACTGTTGGCTTCATGGCCAGGAAGCAGAGAAAGGTATGGACCAGGCCCCACAGTTCCCTTTAAGAGAATACCCCCTAATGGCCTGAAATGTCCCGTCAGATTCCACCCTGAAGAGGTTCCTCCACCTCCCTTAGGGCTAGGGTGTGGTAGAACCTTTGCTCAGTATGCCTCAAGTCCCTGCCTGTAATTCCAGCGCTCAGGAAGCACAGGTGGGAGGATCAGAAGTTTAAGGTCGTCCCTGACTACATAGTGACTTCAAGAGCAGCTTGTGCTCCGTTCGACTCTGGTCCCACTACCTCTCCATAGTGCCACAGTCTGGGCACCAGCCCTCAGATGTATAGGTCTCCAGGCCACATTTGCTTAAGCTGTAGTGGCTTCACTCAAGGATCTATGTCCTCTGTGTCACCCTTCATAAAGGAATGTTACTTTGTAAGGCAGGTGGCATGCCACCTTTCTCAGATGTCCACAGAAATGTGACAGGTCCCAAGCCATTTATCCTCTAGATCAGTGAGTCTTAGTTTTCCTAAAGTGACCCCTCAGTTCAGTTCCTCATGTCCTGGTAACCCCCACCAGAGAGAAAGGATTGTCTCACTGAGCAGGAACCACAGGCCACACTGTGCCCCATTCCACACCTGAGCCCAGCCCACCCTCTGGTTTGGCAGGTGAGAAGATGTTCCAGATCGACAGCGGAAGGAACGCCCCACTGCACTCACCACCCTCAGAGCACTACACCATCATCTTCAACACCTTCGTCATGATGCAGCTTTTCAACGAGATCAACGCCCGCAAGATCCACGGCGAGCGTAACGTCTTTGACGGGATCTTCCGGAACCCCATCTTCTGCACCATCGTTCTTGGCACTTTCGCCATCCAGGTACCCAGCCCCCACTTAACCTGGGCTGGGCAAGGCGGTGGCTCCCCGGCCCTCCGTGCTATCTCCGTGTCTGTCCCTCCAATCTCTGACCTGCAGATAGTGATCGTGCAGTTTGGCGGGAAGCCCTTCAGCTGCTCCCCTCTCCAGCTGGACCAGTGGATGTGGTGCATCTTCATAGGCCTGGGAGAGCTCGTCTGGGGCCAGGTGTGTGGCAGGGGAGTTGGGGGAGGGGTGTTTAGCCAAAGGAAGAGGAACAACAGGATTGGTCGTAGCTGTGACATATACCTACTGCCCATACCAGGGAAGGCCATTCCCAACACTGGGCATCAGAGCAATGGAGTTGGTTCAAGTCTCCAAATGCAGGCCACGTGGGTACCAGCACTCTGATTTTTGACCTTTTATCTGTATTTCACTGCTGGTGGTATTTTCTTTTTTAAATTGCAGTAGTTTCTTTTAACTTAAATTTATGTTCAAAGGCAATGCTTTTATTACTGGCATGACTTGCCAAAAGTAGAAGCTTACAAAAAAAAAAAAAAAAAAAAGTCAGGAAGAGCTGCCACAGCTCAGAACCTGAAGCCAACATGCTAAAGGGGGGATCATCTATTGGATCATCCTGAGGGTAGTGACCTGTGGTACCAAGCAGGGTAATCTGGCACATCCTGCCACATTAGCATGTGACTTGAGGTGGTTCTGTGGCTATCTAGGCACCTCCTAACTTGAAGGTGCTCTCGGATGGCCACTCCATCTCTGACCCTGGAACATTCTTTTACCTGGTTCATTCGCTACCTCTTCCCAAGTTCTAGGCATACATTCACATGTTCATACACATACAAGCGCACGCACACACGTGTGCACACACACACACATGCACAAATGCACGCATATGCACACACCATCACGTACACCATCATCCTGCTGACAGCTTGAAATCCCAGTCTTCTGACTCGGGACCCTACATGGGAGAAGTGTCTTTGTCAGTTCTAAGCTGAAAGGATTAGTCCCAAGGTGTCCAGGTATCTAGGTGCCATAGGCCTAAGATGATCCTCTTCAAGGCTGTCCCCAGGCTTAACTGAGAATCCACGGTGGTAGGCCAGGTATGGTGGTACACACGTGTAATCTCAGCACTCAGAAAGTTGAGGCAGGAGGATTGCATATTCGAAGGCAGTGTGGTGGGCTACATATCCCAACCTTGTCACAAAGAATAAAAAAAAATAAAAGATAAAGAGGAGATGGTAGAGGAGAGGGGGTATTGTGGTGAATGCCTGTAACCCCAAAACTTGGAAGGTTGAAGCCGGAGGTTCGCCAGTAGTTTGAGGCCAGCCTAGACTACATGGTAAGAGCCCATTTCAATGGGAATCACTTCCCAGCCTTTGGCCAAGACTAAGTGTAGAAATTACAGTGGCAAATGTGAACTCAAAGATCGACTTCAGATCTATCCAAATGTCCTTTGGCACTTCTTTGGAACATTAAAAGCTAAGTTTGATGAGGACCCTTTCCCTGTTTCCTGGGCACCTGGGGCCTGCATCCTGAGAGCTCCCTCAGCATCCAAGGGAATGCACCCATGAGCAGTGAGGTTGATGCCAGCAACCAGCGCTGACCCGGAACTCCCAGAAAGCCCGAGTACATGGTCCAGCCCTTGCCTGTCCTCACAGATGTAAAGCCTCATCCTGGGAAACAAGCCCTTCAGGGAAGACTAAGGATGACTGTATCCCACACACGTCCAGGACTGGCCTCTTCAGTGCACACCGTGCTCGCTGATGGCCATCCACAGAAGGCTCTGTACAGCATGCACACAGTGCCTGCCTGGGTCCTCACAACCCCTAAGCCTTATGGATAGGAGTCCAGAGCTTAGCAGGGGCACATGATTTGTCTTAGGTCACATACCAATAAGGCCTGGGGCATTCCAAGTCACAGTGGCCAAGTTCTTCAAGGCCAAGTTGTTCCACTCTGTCCTTTGTGCCCAGTAAGTGAGTGGAGTAAAAAGGCTATTGATAGGATAAAAAACAGTTGAGTTAGGATGGGCAGAGGGCTAAAGAGGGAGCTTTTCCTGTGACTAGGGAAACGAGCAGGAAAAAAGGGAGAGGGACTCGAGGACTGGGAGGAAAATCTCAGCCCTGACCATTGCCCGGTACATCCCTTGCAGGTCATCGCCACCATCCCTACCAGCAGGCTCAAGTTCCTGAAAGAGGCGGGGCGGCTAACACAGAAGGAGGAGATCCCTGAAGAGGAGTTAAATGAGGATGTGGAAGAGATAGACCACGCAGAGCGGGAGCTTCGCCGTGGCCAGATCCTGTGGTTCCGGGGCCTGAATCGGATCCAGACACAGGTATGGGGAGCTCCTAGGGCTGGGCCAGTCTTGGGGGTGTGGCCAGTGTGTTCCAATGCACCCTCACACTCTGATGTGAGGGCAGGTGGCCATGGAAGCCTTGGAGTAGGCTCAGTGAATGGCCCCCGTGCCTGTCATATGGCCTCAGAAGAGCCCTTGCTATCCCTCCAGTCACACACACACACACACACACACACACACACACACACACTTCTGCTGCAGAAGCAGAGTGTGGCCTCAGGAAGAACACTACCTTCTCAGCCTAGCCAGGAGTTGACATGGGTCTCACCCACCATGGTTTTCCAGAGGGATCCCCCTGAGAGGAGACGGGTGGTTATGAGGGCTGAGGTGAGTGTGGGTTCTATTGTGGCTGGGGTGGCCACCAGGAGGAACAGACAATCCTGGAGGGAAATTGTCAGCCTGGGAGCTACAGTCATCTTTACAGATTTAATCCCGCACTCTGTAAGCATCTCCAAGCACTCACTGCCCTTGATCTCACCGAGATGCGGAACAAAGGCTAAAATCCCAGAGGTTAACCTCTACGGAGGTATGCATTGCAAGCCAAGTTTACACATAAAATTATATATGCACAGTGCCTGCTCAGTCAAAAGCAGGCTTCGTCTCCAGAACAGAAGTTAGGTCGCCACTGTGTAGCACACAATGACTCAGGAAGGCCCCCCCACACACACATACACATCCCATGCTCTCCCAAAGTCCCCATGCCTAAGCCAGGTGTAGTTTATGAATGTGCTGTAGGATCCAGAGATCTCTTGCCCAGAGAGACCTATAGAACATCACCCCGATCCCTCGTCCAAACAATCTGGGCAAGCGATGCACAAGCCAACCACTCCATTTCCATGGACGACAGCAAACAGCTCCATTGGAGTTCCTTGCAGCCCACAGGGACTCATGTGACTCCTACAGCCCCTGAGAGGAGGGTATGACCACCCTGTTCTACCCACTTGCAATTTAGGGGAGTGGAGTTTTAGACTCGGGGGCTGCTTCACAGAGGCCTGGACTCTAATGCTGTGGCCAGGACCCTGGCAGTCCCCCATTTCCTGTGAGGGCTGGAGTAGGTGACACTGCCCTACAGGTCTAACATCTCAGTGGGGAGAGGGGACCGCAGTCCCCTGATGATGATAATCCTGGAGAGGTGTGAGTAACTCTGAGGCTGCCTTCTCTGAACACTGCTGTGGGCCAGGTACCATGGCGCTTACGCGTCAGCCAGATGGCATCCATCTGGGAACAGAACTTTCTCAAGGTCACCGAGCCAATAAATAAGGAGAGCTAGGCCTTGGCCAAAGTCAATCCACCCAAAGGTCTCACCATCTCACCCTGGCTCTATGCCTGAAGCCACCCTTCCATTCTGACGTCACTGCCACCCCAGCCCCCGAGCCACTATTGAGGAAAGAGGTCACACGCCGCTCCCCCTACCTCCCACACCCCGCTTGGGATTCCCCGGGGCCTACAGGTGGGCCCAGAGCCGAGCAGACATCTTTCCGTACCTTGGAGTGTGTCTGGCATTTTTGTTTTAAGTGGTGTTGTCCTTGTCGCCGTGGCTGCGGCTGTTTGTGACGTTGCGCCCGTCAGTTGTGTAGCTGTGGTGTTCGTTTCTTCTCGCAACTTGTCTCGTTCTCTCCTCCGTTGCAGATTGAAGTAGTCAATACTTTCAAGAGCGGGGCCTCCTTCCAGGGGGCCCTGCGGAGACAGTCCTCCGTCACCAGCCAGAGCCAGGACGTAGCCAGTCTCTCTAGTCCTAGTCGCGTGTCGTTATCCAATGCTCTTTCCTCTCCGACCAGCCTTCCTCCTGCTGCAGCTGGGCGTGAGTGTGACTCCTTACCGCCTCCGCTGGCACTACCAACGCCAGCTCCTGGGCGGGCAGGCGGGCAGGGGCCGGGGTCCAGAGAACATGGTGGGACAGGGGTCACTGTGAGGCCCACGGGCTGAACGAAGGGCCACTGAAGACAGTGTCATTGGCCAAGAGTTCTCAAGCAGTCGTGGGGCTAGCTGGGGGTCAGGGATTGTAACCAGCAGTGGGTCACTAGAATTATAAGCAGCATTCAACAGGTCTGAGTCTATTAAAGGGTCACATCGTAGTCAAAAAGGTTCCATAATCCAAAGGGTTCCAGTCCCCCTCAGGACCTGAGGCCAGAGAATGGTAGTCACCAAGAGAGGCACAGGACACTACTCACTCTAGTCTCTTACCTTGTCAGGAAGAGCCTGGTCCATGAGGGAAGGTCTGGCAGTGTTGAAGCCTCTCAGGGGTCACAGTCACAGTGGGCACTCAACACAAGAGGGACCATGTGAGTCAAGCAGTCACTGAAGGTCAGATGTCACAGCCAGGAGCGTGGAGCACTTCAGGATCACCTGCATTCCCACCCCCAGCCCCCCTTGTACACTGAGTTCATCCACAGCCTTAGCCAGCCCTTCTCCCACAGAGTAGAGCATACTGAAATCCTGACCCCTTCCTGGCAGAGACAAGGCTCCTGTGACATCTAGCTGATCTCAAGTAGAAAATAGTGGGGTACACACATCTTGCCCGGGAACCAGCTAGTCCCAAAAGAGCTGGTCTAACCTTGGTATCCTTTTCTTATATGAGGAGGTAGCCTAGAACTTCCACCTCTTTTTCATCTCCCTTCTTCCGACCTTGTACTTGCTAGGCAGGTGTCCTACCACCTGAACTAAATCCCCAAAGCCTTATTTATCTTCCTTCTGCCAAACATATATGCCCATACCACCACCTCTGACCTAGAGCTTCTGGTCTCTGGCTCTGTCTAGTTCTTTGCTGCCCAAGGCCTCAGGCACCCAAAGATTCTTCTATACTTCCTGACTGCCTCCATTCAAGCCTTCTCAAAGCGCATGCAGCCTCAGTTCTGGCACAACAGACACAGCACGTGTGTTACCCCAGCCAGCCTTCAAGTTCTTTGAGAAGCAGACTCCACCTCTTGATGCACTCTAAAGTGCCCCTGCACCCATCCCAAACCAGGGCACCCAGCATCACACTCCCTACCGCTGAGCAGGGAGGCTCTGCATACAGGTTCTTCCATTCGGGCCCTCCAGCTCCAGCAGGATAAACAGATCACTAGGAGCCTGCTGCTAGCCTATACTGGTGTCCTGTGACCATCCCATGGGTGCCGCCCTCCCTGGCATAGAAGATGGCTAGGAGGCCCAGTAATGTTTTCCCACTGACATAAAATTAGTCCCAGTGTGGCAAAGGCACACCTAAGTACATGGTATCTGAGTCCCAGGATTTCCCTTCAGAGCAGACATCCCTCCTCACCTTTGTGAGTGACCCAGGCTTTCTTAGTTGACTTTCCCTTCCTCTCTGTCACATCAATCCAATTCTGGCCTTGCTTGGCACCTCCCATCTTGAAGTGTAGTCACTGAGTGTTCCCATGGAGATATCCTTGTCTGTCAGTGGCTCCTGCATCACCCTGAGTTCTGACCACCAGGAGTCTAGCTGCGGGGCACATCTGTATTCTTTATTTGTCTTGGTTCACCTCTTTCATGCAGCACCCACATATCATCTAAGGTTATCCTTGAGTCACCCCCTGGCTTAGCACTTACACTCTAGAACAAAGAGCCACTCTCTCATCCCAGCATCTTCTTTCTCACTCTCCCTTCTGCACCAGTATAGAGCCATCAAGGAGCCTGTCCCGCCCTCAATCCTACAGACCGGCCCGTGCATCCCACACTCTTGTCTCCAGACAAACCGATCCCTCCTTCATTCCATGTAACCCTAACTTTAGAGCAGTCATGGGAAGAAAGCCTAGGTGGGGCTCATCTACCATCTTGGCCCATGATCCTTCATTCCCTCTCAGGACTAAGAGAGGTTGGGCATGCTCAGCTCCCTCGGTCCTCCCCACTGTCACCTCCCCAGCCTCCTTAACAGGCCCCCACAGGTACCCTCCGCTCTAAACTCCAGTTTGTAATCCTTCATCTCTTTGAACCCTTCGTGGGGTATGACCATTCCTCTGCGGAGCGCAGTCTCCTAGGAGGACTGCCATCTGTGTGGTTTAAAGAGGCAATTTGATCAACAAGATCACAATTCGGATATCAAATCGGCATCCTCTCATCCTCTGCTTGTGCAGTTTCTGTCTTCTGCTCTCCTGGGACTCGGAAGACCCTCTAGATATCAGGCAAGGTCCCTTCGGAGGAAGAAGGTCTGATAGGCAAGACAGAAAGCAGAAAGAAAGATGGGCTACCAGACTCAACAAGATCTCCCCAGCGGAGGACCGGCCACATGCCTGCTGAGGCAAACCCCAGGAGTTATCTCTTTCTTCATGTCATTAAACGTTGATCACAAAGGGGTAGGATAGAAAAGCTTCTATTGGAAAGCCCACTCTGCACCCATCCACAGCACAGCTGTTAGGTGGCCCCAGGTAGACAGTGTGCATGGGGAAGACATGCTCAGTTGGGATGGGACCAGAGCATTTGGGAGAGAACCCAGGGCAGTTGCGAGCTTTTCTCATCACAACTCAAAATTGAATTTGGGTTTCCACCTGGAGGTTCAAGGCCACGCCACTAATGCTGTGTACTTGAGCCCAGCTCAGCAGTTCCACCTTCCCTTCACATACATCTCACCACAAGGAGAGGAGGCTTTTCCAGGGTCACCAGAGACACCACTTGGCTAAGACCACAAGCAAGGGGGACAATGGGAATATGTCCTAAAGTTCCTCCTGTATCTCTTCCCAGACAGGCTTGACTCAATAGCACAGAGGATGGCATT
The DNA here is from genome assembly GCF_900095145.1 of Mus pahari. NCBI lineage: Eukaryota > Metazoa > Chordata > Mammalia > Rodentia > Muridae > Mus > Mus pahari. Next base: position 129,504,872 of record NC_034591.1, on the reverse strand, counting down.
AGATCTGGGAGCCGATGCTGGTGCCCACAGCCTTTCAGAGGAGGAGCACCCCTTCCATCACCCTACATGGGGAAAGTAGAGAGGCTCTATCCACTGGTGTTCCTCTATCCCACAGAGTCAGTGTATCTCCACTGATCAACCAAGTCAGCACCAGGTTCATCCATCCAGACCAGCCTCCTCTTCATCCTCCTCAGGCCCCTCACTTGTCTCAAGCCATCTCTGTCCTCCACAAGCCTGAAGAGACTCCACACTGAACATTGCTTCAGCCCCACTCTGCCAAGGGCAAAGCTCTACACAATACACACACACACACACACACACACACCACTCCTCCCCAAGTGCCCCCATGTCACCTCTAGACTTGGGTTTCAGGACCTGCCAGTGTGCGCAGCATTCGTGGTGAGGAGCCATGCAGACAGTGGCAAAGAGGAAAGCTGGGTTTTCTCCTTAGCATTCTGGTAACGAGTTTGGTGCAAGCTTGGGTTGGCGAGGAAATGGCTTGCTTCTGGGGGGAACCCTTGAGCTCTCCGACTGTCTGAATATTCCATGTCTTTGTTTCCTAGAGGGCTAGAGAACCCTGGACACAGAGTTCAGCAAGAGAGAGTGAAATTTAAAGAGGTTGTGAGTCTTTACCCTTGAGCCTGAAACGACTGTGAATCAATCCCAGACGCTTGGCTTCCTTGAAGCCGGGTAAACATTCGAGTATGCGGAGCCCACCTCAGAGCAAGGCTTCTGCCTCCCCAGAGACCCCAGTGGCCAAGAGCTCCAGGTCCCTCAGACTGTTGAAAGAAAACTTCCACAGCCCCACCCACTGGCCCTGCCTTGTTCCCTGCCCCCCGCATCCCCACAAGTCTTCTGTCCTGAAACCCCATCTTTAGAGCAGGCAGGCCGGGGAGATGGAAGAGATTTTTGCTTTTGTTTTTGTGTTTTTTTTTTTCTTCCCCTATTTTTTTTTTTCCATTTCAGCTGCAGAGAAAACCGAGTGGAGTCTTAAGATGTCCATGGCGAGGTGTCCCGAAAAGTCTTGTCCCCACAGTCCTGTCCAGAGCAGTTCATTCCTTCTGTTGTCTCCATGCCAGGGGGAGGTGGGGAGGGGCCTCATCTCATTGTGTGTCGTCCCTCTGCGTTGTCAATCACATGATGAGGACTTGCCACTGTCCCTTAACTTCCTTCATATGCTAGGCATTCCGGCCAGTCAGTGTCCTATGGCAAGTCAGCTTCAGAAGTCAGAGCACCAGCTAGACAGATACAGGGACAGGACATTTGCACTCCCATTTTGCAGATGAGGAAGCTGGGTTTTGCCTAGTGTTTGGCTAGCATGCAGAAGGCCCTGGATTAAATTCCCCAATCCCTAAGGAAATCATTCTAAGAAGTAGAGATAAAAAGAATCAGAAGTTCAAGGTTATACCCTGAGGCCAGCCTAAAGTATATTAGACCTTCCCTTAAAGCAAACAACAGAGGAAAGATAAGCAAACTAAGGCTATATCTTTATACAATTATCATTTCCAAGGGTTCGATAGCTTATTTATTAGTTCAGAAAATGAGCAGCCTACAGAAGCTTCGTAGGAAATCCACAGACAAAGATGGCTGAGAGTGTCACACGGAACAGCAGCCCTCAGCCTGCCTGCCTTCACCGGCTCCAGCCTGCCAGCTTCCCTGGATTTCAGTTAAGCAGAGTTCTCTGGGGTCACTAGTGTGTAGGGAGAAGGGACAGAATGTTCTTCAGAAGGCAAGTGGAAGTTGTAGCTCAAAGAAGGCCAGTGGCAAAGGAGGGGAGCTGACTGGGGAAAAGAGCCAGACAGCACAGCCCGAGTGGGGAACTGATCAATGCCAGCACATTTAGAAATGGAAAGCCATCTGTCAGTTCTGATACAGCTGTGACACAGGCTCAGCAGTCAGAGCCATCTACAAGTTTCTTCTGGGAACAGGGATCTCCCTAACCGGGCCCACGGAGGGGCTCCCAGGCTCAGCTGAGCTCGAAGCTGGGACTCCAAGGACCTCCCCACACCTGTCTCTGGCAGACTTCCTGCTCCCCCCTCCCCCATGGCCAAGGCCATGTGACACTTGGCTAGCCGATAGCACTGGGCCATCTTGTGTTTTCTCTTTTGCCCTCCTCTGAGCCAGCACTGGGAAGGCAGCAGGAGATATCTTTATTTCAAGTCCCATCCATCCCATAAGACACAAGGCATGTCCCTGCCCCTCCTGCCCCCTGGAAGGCATTCAGAACATGACCAGATAGGTAGTGTAGCTCTCTATAGCCAAGGCATAAGGAATGGCCAAGCCAGGACTTCAACCTGGTCCTTATTCCAAATCCAGGGCTCTCTGCACAGCTTTGGAGACCAGAGGCAGGCTCCTCCCATTCTTAGAGGAGAGAATAAAGGCCTAAGGACCTGAAGTTCCTGGCTTACTACTCACTGTGGTACAATGCCAAACCCTCGACATCCAATCCCCTCATCCCAAAACCTGAAGGGGATCTCAGGGTTGGCTGTCCACTTCTGGCCTCTGTCTTTTGTTTTTTGGTTTTGGTTTTGGTTTTGTGTTTTCAGAACACAATCAGAGCCATAAACCCCAAATTCCAGGAAACCAGGGAGCGCCTTAGCAAGCTGCAATGGCTGGCCAGGGCTTTGAGCCCATACTCGAGTGTTTACCTCCCAAATGCATGAAGGAAAGAGGCGCTGGGCACAAACAACTTCGTTCACATTGTGCAGGCTTCCAAGTGTAGCTGTGTGTCGGTGTGTGTGCGTGTGGTCCCTGACTCCTGTGGCATGCTCCCCACCCCCAACGTCCTGTGTGCAGCTCCTCTGTGCTTCTCGGCTGCTGCAGCCCGGCACCTCAGAAAGCCTTCCCTGGCTTTGCTTTGCTTTGCTGCCTCGGCTTGATGTCCCCTTCTCTGTTTGGCCCTCGTGTGTCCTCTCATGCCACCTCATCCAACCGTCTCTCCTTCCTGTCCCCTCTCCGTGTGACCTGTAACCTGTTCCATGTGGTTTGGTTTCTTAACTGTGTGTGGTTTTTGAAGATTCACTTTTTTTTTTTTTTAACAAATAGACTCTTTCCTACTTCCCCTGCAACCCCCAAGCCCCCTGCATGGTCAGACTCTGCTGTGACATTAACAAGGCTCAGTCTCTCACTAGGTCGGGTGCCCTTCGGAGTGGACCATGCTCCCGTTTACAAACACCCCAAGCATCTCTGTGGTGGTGCTTTTATAGTCCCCACTAACACCATAGTTCTGACCCAAACCAAAGCCACTTAAAAACCAACTCATGGATGCATCCCCCAAGCCCTCTGCCCTCCGTCCCCATCGATGCTCATAACACCAACGACTGTGGATCCCAGCCGCCTGCGTGCCTTCCCCTCCCCCAACCCTCCTCCAAGTCCCCGGAAAGGCTCAGCCCACTCCTGACCAAAGTGTTTCCCTTGCAGATCCGCGTCGTGAAGGCGTTCCGTAGCTCTCTCTATGAAGGGTTAGAAAAACCCGAGTCTCGAACCTCCATCCATAACTTCATGGCTCATCCTGAATTCCGGATCGAAGATTCCCAGCCCCACATCCCCCTCATCGATGACACCGACCTGGAAGAAGATGCCGCGCTCAAACAGAACTCGAGCCCGCCGTCCTCGCTCAACAAGAACAATAGCGCCATCGACAGCGGGATCAACCTGACGACCGACACGAGCAAATCAGCTACCTCTTCAAGTCCAGGGAGCCCCATCCACAGCCTGGAGACGTCGCTTTAGCTGAGGCCCCTGTCGCCTGGCCATGCTCATGGACCCGCCGCCACCCGCCTCCGGGCGCACACCCTTCCAGGCACCAACTCCCCGACGCAGCAAGGAGCACTGGGCGGAACCCACACAGAAGAGAGGGAACCCGTTTCCACACACAGACCTTTCTCTGGCTGCCATGCTGTTTGAACTCTTTTTCACTCCTTAGACCTTGGGCGGGGTTGCCCTGGGGTCATCTGGAGCAGAGAGTGGCGTGGATTTTTTTTTCCAAAACAAAAAATAATAATAACGAATTAATTTAAAAAAAAAAAAAAATAGAGCCCTTCCAGGCTCCAGCCCAGACACGGACCAGCCATGCACCCGCCGGCCCCCAGCATGAATGTACCTGGACACTTTTAATCCCCTCCTTGGTTTGGTTCTTGGAGGGTTAGGGAGGGGAGTTTTTTGTTTGTTTCCTTAGGCGGGAACTGCAAACAGGAACTGGAACAGACTGCTGTTCATTCAGTCCACTGGTCTATGAGGTTTCAAATGCTTGCCCAGCATGGTCTCAAATGTCTAGATTAATTTAATAACTTTTTGAAATCACAGAGTAGGTTTGCACCAATGAAACCCAAGAACTCCACAGACACTCACGAGGTTATATCCGTTTCTTTGTATCTATATCAACGTATACTTCTTGAAGACTGTATACGTGCGTATAGATAAGTAGATATTATATATATATATACATATATATACATGGATATATAAAGTTCCTTTGCCGGCATGTTGCCTTGTTTCTGCTTAAATTGCTCTATTTTAACTTATGTCCTAAAAAGAAGAATGTAATTTGTTTACAAACCTGTAGATAATGTCTTTGGCTATTTGTGTGGTTTAAGGACACTGGTGGCCAAGATGCTTACAAACAGCTCGGGCCCAACAGACACATCCCCTGGATTGCATCCTTGAAGTTTTACGATAGCCATGCTCTGATTTTTGCCTGCTATTTCCGTTCAATAACGTCACTACTGTGGGAAGCTCAGGCAGAAAGCCAACGGCTCCCAGGGATCCACCCTGAGGGGCTAAGCAACACGCTCGCTCGCTTGCTCCACCGTAGACGAGGAGGGAGAAGAGGAGAGAAGGCTTCCCGGGCTTGCAACACAGCCTTCCAGGTCTGGTGACGTCAGCGTCTGTAGTGCACCCGGAGAAGGAAGGCTTTTCTCTCAATGAAACTCGCTTGAGTTTACCGAGAGCATTTCAGAACTGAGTTGTCTTTGGCGCTGTCTGTGAGTCAAGGTAGTGTTCAGATATTATAAATGCTATTGTGTTGAATTTTTTTTTTTTTAGTTAGTAATTTAGAAGTTTCTTTCCTTATAAACGGCAGCATAGACACTGCTGACACACTGGATGAGGGTTGGTACAGCTTGCTGCTTTCAGGTTTGTTTTTTTTTTTCTTTTTGAAGAAGAATAGCCTTTTTTCTCTGCACTATTTAGATCCGAATGAACCTTATGATGTGTACATTGAGATGTATTCAGTGTGATTTTTAAACCAAATTGTCTTCCTGTAGTTACAATATATACTGTAGCCTTTTAACAGCAAATCCCGCTTTCCCAGACAGAAAGCCATTCTGATATCTTCCCATATCACAGGTGAGAAAAGGTGGCTATCCCCTCCCTCAACAATAACAGCACTAGTTATCCCACTTAATAAGAGCTTGTCTGTCGGCCTCTTACTGCTAAGCACTTTGTGGGTCTCAGCTTTTTTTCATAAAAGAACTTTTGTATTTAATACAAAGTTTGCTTTGAGACTTTTCAGCATACAATCTTTTTCCATAAACTTGTACAGTGCAAAAGACATTTTGAATACCATGACCGATGATGTCCCGTGCTTCGAGGAAACCAAACACTTTTCCGCCTCACTTGTGAACTCCATCCTTCACTCCCTCCCTTCTCACAATCGCTACTCCTCGCTCTTCAGCCTGGCCCCCCCAGCCCTCCAGGCCCAGAGACCTCTTCACTAAACAAGATGACAGCCACTTGGGAAAAGAGCCATAGTCAGCTGGGAGGGCCCACGTCTGCATGGCTGTGAAAAACTTGTGTTATTGGTTTGGGCTTCAAAGTCTGCCCATCCCACCTGGCCATAATCTTTCTATAAGGAAGAATATCTCTGAAGGATTCTGAATGTATCCAGGAGAGAGAGAGCTACCTCCCCAGCAGGTGGACCAGCCCTAGATGTACTCACTGGATTCCAGTACAGACACCACCAGAGCCAGTCCATAGTACCCCTCCAAGGGAGGGAAGGAAACCCGGGGCTGCCTTGGAACAGGATAGGTTTTTGTTTTGGTTTTGTTATTGTTGTTGTTGTTGTTGTTGTTTGATTGGTTTGGGGACTTTTGGTGGGGAGTCCTTTGTCACATTTTTTCATCCTGCCCTCCTTCATTCAACCATAAATCTATGACCTCATTCCATGCCACCAGGGTTCTTGCGCTTACAAACGGGGATCCTCGGGCTTTGGAACCAGGCCTCCAGGGCAAAGAGGAAGGGGTTCTCTGAGCAGAGCCAGGTTCTTGGACAGGGAGCAGAGGAAACTAGCAAGGAGGCCTGACCTTAGCACTTGCTTCCCGGTGTCAGGAATGAGGGGTAGCCTATGCCCCAGCCCCTCATTCTCACACTCTTCCATACACACACACACACACACACACACACACACACACACACCCATACACACACACACACACCTACACAGGAGATGGTTGGTTTGTCAGAACTCACTGTAATACACAAGCTTGCACTTCCGCGTCCTATATCTAGCAGCATGGGATATGTTTGGCAGTTCACCCCACTAGGGGGTCAATAATTTATGACCATTCATCTGTTTTTATGAATTTTTTTATCTAGACAATAATTGTAAATAAAGAATTCACCGTCTCTGCTCATTTAATACTATGCAATGGTTGTTTTCCATGGCTGGCTCTTCTGGTTCACATAGGTGTTTCTGATGTGTCTTTAGTATTTAAAAAAAAAAAATCAAGCAGAAATAGGAAATCTCTATTCTTTTCTAACGTGGCACCCACCCCCTTCTTTCCCGTACTCTACACTCTGTAAGTGCATCAACCCCCTACCCTGTCAGATAGCTGAGGGACAACAGGCGAGCACCCACCAGGGGACCTGCACTTCTGGCTACTTCAGAGTCACCCATCTGTGGAGGGGTGGGGAGAGGCTCAACTTGCTGTTCCCAGCTATCCAGGACTGAGGAGCAGATGCCATGTCTCCACCCACCCACGCTCTCCTATCCTCAACCCAACCACGGCAGAGCTGACTGGAGGGAGGGGCCCTATTTCTGAGAGTGGATGTAGCACTGGCTGCTCCCAAGCCAGAACCCATGCTGTCCTGGGTCCTCTGGTTAATAAAGAGCCACTGTGTCCCCGTGCCTGTTGAGAAGTCACCTTTGCCTCCTCTTGATTTTTTACATAGACTTCGGTTCAACTCTAGAATTTCTCTTTTACCCCCTTCTCTGGCACCCAACCACATGTTTTAATTATTGTCCCTCTCAAACATGTTAGTATACGGCAGGGGAGTAAGTCCCCCTCCCTGTTCACAAGATTTCCCCACCCCACCCCCATCTGTTCTTCTGAAGAAATACTAAAATTTTTGCCAGATCCTCTGACCTTCTCTCACCCCAGACTCTGGGCCCTGTTGCTGTATGTGCCACCCCCAGACTCTGGGCCCTGTTGCTGTATGCACCACCCCCAAGCCCGTTGTAATCACTGCCCACTGAGGTCGTCTCTGTGCTGAATGTCCTATGAGAACAGACAAATCAACCCCTGAATTCTGGGACATCAGGGATGCTATCAACTCACTTGTCCCCTCTGCCCCGGAATTGTCCAGAGAGACCACCAAGCCCCATCTAACAAGTCATCTCCTGTGGTGGTTGTCCCAGAGCAGGTCCCCATATGCTCCTTGTCTGGACGGGAAAGGAAGACCTCTCCCAGACGCAGTACTAGGAGAGAACATTCAGACTCATCAGACCCACACGACAGAGGGACACTTTCTGTCTGCCTTTTCTAAACTGGCTTTTGGTCATTTTATTTGGGTTAGTGGGAGTCATCTCTCATTCAGAGTTTTAGCACCTTTGGGGTACAAGAATGTCTTACCTGGATGTCATTGCACCCTTGATGTAGCTACAGGAGGTTGCCAACTGAACCACACACTGACAAGTCTTTCACCCAATCTCTCCTGCTCTAGTATCTGAAGCCCCACCCTTGGAGAACCCTAGAAGTGAGGATTCTTCTAGAAGCACCGAGGCCGCAGTCAGACCCTAAAAGTTCCCATGTGTTTTCCAAGGTCCAAATGAAGCCCTCTGATTTAATATAGAGATCCGACCCACCCAAGGCATGGGACCCCAGGCCCTGGGTAGCTGCCATCATCCCCTGCTCCCAAAACAAAAGGTTTGAGGCTGCCTGGGCCCTTCCAGGCCCTTGGTGTGTTTTGTAACGTCTGTGGTGCTTTCCCTCCAGGGCCCCTCCTCTTGGGGGGGTCACCACACTTTGCTAACTCTCTTGTGCACATCTTTTATAACGGAGTAGCGAGGGAATGGTGCCGCCTCCAGCTTCCATAAGCTGCCTGGGCTCTGGGGGGCTCTGGGACAATCGGGGCTGGGAAGTGACTGTGCTCTTATTGTACACTCTTTATTTCTCTGTATCTCTGGCTTGTGCTCTTTGTAACTAACAGGATTTGTCTGCCTTTTCAACACTATACTAAGCAATAACAATAAATGCACACGTGGAAACGCAGGCATGGTAAACATCCCAAGGCCTTTTTCCGAAGGACAGCTGGGTCCCCTCTTTCTATTGATTTGAACCTGGGGAAATCGAGTCTCTGATTGGGAAAGACATTTTGTTCTAGATCACATCTTTGAGCTCCCATCACCTGTGGGAACTTCCGTGAGTCATTAACCCGTCTCCGAGGGAAGTCTTGGGAGGAAGGGTCTCAGGAAGAAAAGAGTTACTCAAAAGCAAAGTAGCAGGGAGAAACCTATGAACAGCCTGGTTGTCGTCTGGGATAAACCAGAAGAAGAAGGCAGAAAGTGTGGACACAGATTATAGGTGGCAGCCCTTACAGAGGTGGAGGGAAGCCAAGAGGACCCTGGTACCTTAATGTTTTCATTTATATTCCCTTGCTGTGACAAACCACCATGGCCAAAAGAAACTTGAGGAGGAAAGGATGCATTTGGCTTACGCATCCTAATCATAGTCCATCACTGAAGGAGGTCAAGGCAGGAACTCAAGCAGGGCAAACAATGGAGACAGAAATAGAAGCAGAGAATATGTAGGAGTGGTGCTTACTGGCTTGTTCCTCCTGGCTCCTTTTTTATACCTCTCAGAACCACCTACCAACCACAGTTAGTTGGGCCCTCCCACATCAATTCTTAGTCAAGAAAATGCGCCAACAGACTTGCTTAGGGGCCGATTGAATGGATGCAACTACTCAACAAAGTTCCCTTTTCTCAGATGACCCCGCCTTGTGTCAAGTTGGCAAAACAAAACTAAAAACAAAATTAAACAAAACTAACCAGCACACCTAGTCATTTGAATATGGCAAGCCTCTCACAGGAAAGGAAATATGGCAGACCAAGAAACAAACATTAAGTTATATACACAAAATCCTAGCTCTTCGCAGGCTGAACTGGTCCCCAGTCAAGTATCAGTGGCTCTGTCTAACTTCTGAATGCAGTTTCAGTTCCAAGCTTCATTTAATCCAACATCAATTTTCAGAGTAGGTATTACAGTTGAGCATTCTGAATCTAAAAATCTGGAACTTTCTGAGTGCCAACATCATGCCACAAGCAGGAAACCACATACCACCAAACTTTGCTCTGGGCACAAAATTATTATATATATATATATATATATATATATATATATATATA
>NC_034591.1:129467525-129495152 GCF_900095145.1 Mus pahari | reverse complement strand
GAGTGAGTTCCAGGACAGCCAGGGCTACACAGAGAAACCCTATCTCAAAACAACAACAACAACAAAAAGAATGTGTGTAAGCATATGTAAAAAATGTGAACTTTCTATTCAGACTTGGATTCCATCCCAGAATATCTCATGAATATGCAAATGTTCACAAAACCAAAATGAAGCACTGTTGCTTTCAAGTATTTCAGATAAGAGATACTGAACCTGCACTGTGCATCTCACTTAGCAAAGAAGACAGCCCCTCAAAGAGGCAAAGAATGAGCCCTTAGAAGCAGGAGATAAGGTGCTTACAACATTCCATCTGTAGCCAGAGTTGGCCCTCTAAAGCTTGATAACACCATGTCTTTCAGTCTACCTGCAAATATCTTAAGTTGCTGTTGCTTATCCCAGATCCGCAATGTCTCAGCTTCAGAATTTATACCAGGAAATTCCCTCAATAGCAGTGCATTATATTTACATGTAAGATGCCCATTGTTAACATTTTTCACTGGAGAAAAGTAAGGCTCAGAGAAAAAGAATTTGGCCCAATCAGTTGAAGGGTTAGTGATGCAGCTACAGAGGGGCCTGCGCCTCGAAGAACAGAAGGCCAAGGAGCCCCCTCAACTTTCTTTTCTGTTTTACCATAAGTATCACCTCCTCAAATCCCTGAAAAAGTTCTCCATTGGAGGAGGAATGAGATCTCAAAGGTACTGTGGTGGTGATAGCGACGGCGAGGGGGGAGGGCGGTGGGCGGTGTCAGTATATAAGGCTGCCACTCTCCTGGCCCACCTCCAAAAAGCCTTCACACTCCTTGAGTCTTGGCATTTTGCTGGTAGCTATCTTCAGACAAGGTATTCAATCCCAGTTTCAACATACAACCAGAAAGATTTTTTTTTCAACACATGGTATCTCCATATAGCCCTAGCTGTCCTGGAACTCACTCTGTAGACCAGGTTGGCCTCGAACTCAGAAATCCACCTGCTTCTGACTCCTGAGTGCTGGGATTAAAGGCATGTGCCACCACTGTCCAGCAAAGAATTTTGATTTAGCTAATGGGAGTGGAGGTTCCACTCTGGGTCACTCGGCTTCTAAGTGTGGTGGGGAAATGGGACCACGTGCATCTGAGGAGCTGCCCTGGGGCTCTGTGTTCCCCCTTTCAGTGCTGTGTAAGCATCAGAGCTAGGGACAAGAGCTTGGGGGTTTTCCAGTTGCTCTCCCTTGAAACAGGCTCCCAGGGACTAGAGACTCTATGTCTTGCCATCCTTTAAGAAAGCTGGTGCATTTATGTATACTATCATACCATCTGCTAACAGTGAAACTTTGACTTCTTCCTTTTCAATTTGAATCCCCTTGATCTCATTTAATTGTCATTTAGTTCTAGGTAGAACTTCAAGTACTATGTTGAATAAATAGTGAGAGAGTGGTCAACCCTGTCTTGTCCCTGAATTTAGTGGAATTGCTTTATCCATCAACGTAATTTACCATATAAACAAACTGAAAAAAAAAACCCCACATGATCATCTCATTAGATGATGAAAAAGCCTTTGACAATATTCAATACCCCTTCATGTTAAGTCTTAAAGGGATTATGGATACAAGGTTTGTACCTAAACACAATAAGGCAATATACAGAAAGCCAATAGCCAACATCAAATTAAATGGAAAGAAACTTAAAGCAAGACCTCACAAAGCACTAGCCCAGTCTATTTGAGAAATTAACCTCTACGATGGTCATGATAAGCCAGCAGGACCCAGAACCCGCAGAAAAGAAGGGTGAAGCTGTAATGACCAGTCATTTCATGTATGCATTTCAGGAACCAGAAAAACTTAGTCTAAATTAAAAACCCGCTAGTGACTGGTTCAGATCATAAAATCCCTGGATTATTGTCGCCACAGCAACCAGAGCCCAGCTGTTGGCCAAGATAAAGGCAGAACTGCAGGAGGGCGGGGCCGAGGCGCCAGAAGACGCGGAACCTTTGTGTGAGTCGATCTGTGTTGCTGACCGGAAGCTCCTGGGTGACGGCCTGTCGGCTGCGCGCCGGCGCCGGAAGTGGAGCGTTCTGAGCTGCCACGTCCGAGGCCGTGGGTCGCCGCTGCTGCAGCTATGGTAAGTGTTCCGTATCCCTGCGATAGTCGTGACTTTGGGGCAGACCACCTCTGCGTCCTCAAGGTTTGCGTGTCCTGCCTCGCTGGGTCTCGGAGCGAGAGTTTAAGGCAAGGCCACTGGGCCTTCCGGAACTCAGAGGCCCGGGCTGCGGAGCCACCTCCTGCCCATCTCGGGTCTTGTCCTCCAGGACTGGAAAAACAGCCAACGCTATCATAGGATCTACTGCCTAGCAAGCCCTTAGTGCGTTCCCACGATCGCTCACGTCCCCTGCCTGCGCGTAGCCTGCGGAGCAGATGCTGCTCTCATCAACACTTGGGCTAGGCAGCGGCAATCTAAGATCCAGATTCTCCTAATCATTCCGTCCTGCCACCTACTATCTCAGCAAAGGAGGTGGAGGGATCAGTTGCTGGGACACAGGACTCCCATGTGTGATGGTCCCTTCGGGAAACTGATGGCAGGCCTAGCCGAGTGACCCCAGGGCATCGTTTCGGCTTTTTATTTTTATTTTTTATTTTCGAATTTACATGGTCTCTCTGGTATGTCTTCACCGCACCCCACACCCTTGACACTAAGTGAATGGAACTCTGGAACGTCTTAGACCCCGGTTGGCGCAGCGGTGCAAGGAGCTGCCTCCTTCTGTTGGCCTTTGGCTCTTCTGTTGCCAAGTTGGGGAGACTCAGACACAGGTTCATTCTAAGTTTGTAGCTGCTGTGACTCTGATGAGCTGAATTCTTACTGTGTTCCAGCAAGCGCATAGGTACCTTTATAAGATGCTCCGGAGGACTGCTCCAAGAGCTTTAAAACACATAGCATCCCAAAAGTGTGGATCATAACCCATGGCTGCTGGTTAGGAATGGTCAGAAGGATACCAGCTTTCCAAGGCCCTGTGGGTCACCAATAGAAAATTACTTTTCCTTGTGCCAGTCGGGATTGTGGGGATTCTTGGTCACATCACCCACCTTATATTGGTATGTGTTCGGGAACGGGGTTAGAGGGTTAATAGTTAGGTTTGTTGCCAGCGGTGTGGTTTTGGTAAGGGTGTTTTCTTCACTGGCACCTTAAATTGCCTAGTTTTTCTCTTGACTATAATTGATTGCTCCTGGTGCCTCTCCAGAGCTCACGGGAAAATGTCATTGTCTCAGGCAGCTGCTACTGCTGTGTCTCTTCTTTGCAGACACTTTTCAGAACATTTAGAATTCTCAAGGAAACACACACTTATTAAGTGTGTGCCTTCTGAATGCCTTGCTGTCATACTCTCCCTGGGTCTACCTTTCTGAAAAACAGCCCAGGCTATTGGAGAATTCTTGATCCAACCTCTTGATCTTCCAGAGTGTTTGTACTGGAAAAGGTGACTTGTTGGAAATGGTGAGAAATGTCAGTCTCAGATGGAAGCCACCTTTTCAATCCACTTTTCTCTCCCAAGAATTTAATAGTGGATGAGCAAAGAAAAAAAAAACTGTGTCTTTGCTCTTTTATTAATTTAGTAGGCAGTTACTGAGATCTTTCTATCTGTAAAACATTGTGCTAAATAACTTAAAGAGATTCAAAGCTGAGGTGTGTGATGGTGCCTGCCTTTAATCCCAGCACTCAAGAAGGCAGAAGCAGGTAAATCTTGGGGCTGGAGGGCAGCCTGGTCTATGGAGTGAGTTCTAGGCCAGCTAGACCTATGTACTAAGAAAGACAGTGTGTCCAAGCTATATAGTTTCAAGGAGTTTACCTTCTCCAGCAGAGAAGTAGCATAAAGTCCTATAGCTGTCCATGGCTGTTGTGTATGTCAGAGTCTAGCTAGTTGGGGATCAAGGGAGGCTGATTTAAAACAAATGGGGAAATCGCTGGTGTCCATGACAACTGTTTTTGGCCTCTACAGACTATCAGACCTGGGTCCCACAAGGTGAAAGACTAGACAGGCCTTTCATGGTTCATAGTGGGCCAGAGAGTAGCCTCAGAGGCAACTAAAGTCAAATCTTGTCTTGTATTATAACCCGTTCCACGTAAACTGTCTGGGCCATCAGAATCGCTTGCGTTGCAGAAAGGGAAGGTGAACTCTGTTCCTGCTTGGTCCCACTGACTAAGACTGTCATTGCCCATTCGAACCTTTCCTGCTTGGATCATATCTTCTCTCTGAGCAACAGGGTTCTCATCCCTTAAAGCAGCTGTGTATCCCCTTCATCCTGGGCTCTTTCTGCCTACACATACCACAGTATGGCTGATGTGGCTACTGGCAGGTTGTTCACACATGAGCTTCCCTGAGGCAAGAGCTGCCACTGCACACTGTGCAGTCCTTTACACGGTGCTTAATGCAGAGAAGATCCTCAGCCGGAAGTAAAAATGCACATGTGTAATCCTGGCATTTGGGAGGCTGAGGCAGGAGGATACTGAGTTCAACACCAGACTGAACTACATAATGAGAGCCAGTCACACAAAAAATAAAAAGGAAGTGTTTATAGAATGAGCATGCCAGTGAATGAAGGAGTGGATGCCTGTAAGAACTTCAGAAACAATTGGTGCTTTAATGAGATGACTGTTGTGACTGCTGCCAGTGAATTCACAGAATATCTTTGGTTCTAGGTGTCAGTAATTAACACCGTGGACACCTCTCATGAGGACATGATTGTAAGTATCCACGCAGCCCTTCTCCTGGGCCTGGACATGGGCATTCCCCTCAGTAAGCGTTTACTGTATATTAGTTCCCAGCAGGCCATAAACCTCTGGGGTTTAATCATTTTCCTACTTGACCTCTGAGCTGACAGGTTTTTGACAATGGCTTATCTTTGCTGTGAGAACCTGGTTCTGCTGTACAGTTCAGGCCCTTCATGGCCAGCACAGCACCCTGCTCTGAGAATAAAGCTGCAGAGGTTTGACAATCAGTCGTCTTCCCACTTGTCTTTCTCCTAAGGCTGTTTCTTAGCTCTATTGAAAGGGAGTTAGGGAGGGAGTAGGAAGCCTGGCAGCCATAGTGAAAGCGGAGGGCAGAGGCTGATAATACTCCTGCCCCAGAGAGTCATTCGCACCAGGCCCTTGGGCGCCTCGGGCGTTTCTTGATAGCCAACACAGGGCACAGAGTCGAGCTGCTAGGGAAGGTCCAGAGGTTGAAGTATCTAACTGAAAAACTCAGCATGCTTCCTGGAGCCCAACAACGCAGGCAGCCTTGAGCAGGGCCCAGGCCTGGTGGCCTGTCTTTCCTGTGAGGTCCCTGGCCTCCACAGCTGACCGGCACTTGCTTGGGGATTCTGGTGAAAACCTGTGCATCTTGCTGGTTTTGGTGGTGAGTCTAGCTGTGAGACCACTTGGCTGGAACTGGCATGGACCCAGGGGCCGTAAGATCCAGTCTAAGCACCCCTGCCAGTATCCACGTTGGTTTCCTCCTGAGGACCAGATAAGGCAGTATAGTAGTTAGAGACATTTTCGTGCTCTCTGAACTTGTCATCACACCCTTCAAGGACACATGAAGCCATTGTGCTCCATAGATCCTTCTGAAGATATGGAAACTGAAGGTTAAAAAAATAAACTAATTTTCCAAAGGTTGTATAACAGATACGCTAAGGAGATAGAATTTCCTTCTTAGACACTATGCCTTCCTAGCCAGTGTGATAGTACTCTGCTGAAAAGGGGTTTAAATGGCCTGGAAGCCTACTTACCAGGAGAGCGGGGCCTGACCCAGTGGGAAGGTGACCCTCCAGAAGAATCATTTTCCTTGAGTCGAGAGGTGACAAAGGAACATTAAGGTCCATACAGCACTTCCTTTGAGAGGTTCTGACTGCTCCAGGTGACAGCTAACTCTCCCTGAAGCCTGATTCGGGTCTATACTAGGCCCTGGCTTGGGCGTTAGCCACGCGTCCTGAAGGCTTCCCTAGCTGTCCTCCCCTTGCAGCATGATGCACAGATGGACTACTATGGCACCCGCCTAGCAACCTGCTCCTCGGATAGGTCCGTCAAAATATTCGATGTGCGGAATGGAGGGCAGATTCTCATCGCAGACCTCAGAGGGTAAGTGTAAACATGCATGGAGAAGGCCGTGAGGTAGCTGGATCCTCAGGCCTGGGAGGAAGGGGGTGAGCACAGATTCACAGCAGTCCCAGAGTACATTCAGCTGTGAGGATGCTTAGAGCCCAGATGCCTCTGCCCTTAGCAGAGGTGCAAGTAAGGGCACGGATACATTCAAGTATGATCCCCAGTTCTCCCACCAGGAGACCTGGGAAGTGAGGCACTTTGTTGAAGCCCTCCTCTGCTTAACCCAGGGCCCATCCTCAGTATCTTTGATGTGGGTGACACTGCCATGTTTAGAAGCAATGAATACTACAGTACCAACCTGCACACATTTATGCATTTCACCTAAAGTCTCATTGAAGAAGTATGATCATGAGATGAACTTACTTGGGACACATGTGTAGGTTCACATGTGGCAGTCAAGAGACAATTTTGTGGCGTTTTCTCCTTCTTTCCATGGCTTCCGGGGATTGAACTCTGGCCGACACAGCAAGGGCTTTACCCACTAGGCCATCTCGCTGGGCCATAAAACAAACTTTACACATCCTCTTGTTCTGTTTGCCTGTAGCAGATAGATGGCCAGGGATTATTTAAACGGTGTTTGCTTTTCTCTCCCCCTCTAGCCCTTGGGGTCTTGGCTTATTTTCACAGTCACATCTCTGTTTTCCATCAGAGGTTTTGACATAGTATAGGTTCCTTACCTGGGTACCTGGGTCTGCTAAAGTTCTGTGAACAGGGTGACAAGTTTGTTAAACTGGGACAGAGAAGACAATCACATTTATTTACATGACTCTGAATTTCTCATTTCCTTCTATTGTGGATGTAGGCTGGAAACTCCAGTAATGACTGTAGACTGTCACTATGTCACCAAGAAAAGTCAGACATGTAATGACTGTAGACCTGTCACTATGTCACCAAGAAAAGTCAGACATGTAATGACTGTAGACCTGTCACTATGTCACCAAGAAAAGTCAGACATGTTTTCATCTTACATGTAGTTGTCTGAGAAGATCGTTGGTGCTCATTATGACTTTGAAATTACACATTGTTAGACCTGCCACTTGTTACTTGGTTTTGGCAAAGAGGCAACTTAATGTTAAGTAAATCATTTCAAGATGCAGAGTTCTCATTCTAAACCTAGTAGAACACAAACCAAATTTAGGTGTGGTGGCACATACCTTTTGTCCTAGCATCTGGGAGGATCACAAGCTCAAGGCTAACCTGAGCTACAGTATAAGACCCTGCCTCAAAAAACTAAGACAGTGGGAACATTTTGTTGTCTCTCCAGAGGGAACTGGTACTGTGTGTCCCCTGACCCTCTGAGCAGCCTCTGACTCCCTCCCTTACAGACATGAGGGGCCAGTGTGGCAAGTGGCCTGGGCCCACCCCATGTATGGCAATATCCTGGCCTCCTGTTCCTATGACCGGAAAGTCATCATCTGGAAGGAGGAAAATGGCACTTGGGAGAAGACCCATGAGCACTCGGGACACGACTCCTCAGGTATGGAGAGTTGGTGTAGGAAGGTCTTATGGGTGGGAAAAGCCCCAGCTCTGCTCACATCCCAGACCCTTCTCTTGTTGTAGTCCATCC
Source organism: Mus pahari (assembly GCF_900095145.1). Lineage (NCBI taxonomy): Eukaryota > Metazoa > Chordata > Mammalia > Rodentia > Muridae > Mus > Mus pahari. The sequence continues at coordinate 129,487,479 of NC_034591.1, read as the reverse complement.
TTTGGACATTTGTTGGCTTTTTTACTAGTCTACCCACAGCAGAGGTCAGTCCCCAAGACCGAAAACCTGTCCAGAGAAAGAGGTTTGGTAAGAACAGTGAGGCTGAGCTGGGCGGTGGTGGCACACACCTTTAATCCCAGCACTTGGGAGGCAGAGGCAGGAGGATTTCTGAGTTCTAGGCCAGCCTGGTCTACAGAGTGAGTTCCAGGACAGCCAGGGCTATACTGAGAAACCCTGTCTCGAAAAACAAAAAAACAAAAAACAAAAAAAAAAAAAAAGTGAGGCTTTCCAAGGCTCAGCCTTGAATTTCTGGGTGCCCCTCCTCTTTGCTTTGTGAAGACAGACAAATGCTATTACGTGTTAATTTGTCCTCATTTGGCCAAATGTCAACAGGCTGCTGGCAGTCCCTGTAGTTTTTCTAAGAATGTAGCAGAATAGTAGATGTAGGATGAAACCCTTCTCACTGTACCTCCTTTTCACAGTGAACTCTGTTTGCTGGGCCCCTCATGACTATGGCCTGATCCTGGCCTGTGGGAGTTCCGATGGGGCCATCTCACTGCTGACCTATACAGGGGAAGGCCAGTGGGAAGTGAAGAAGATTAACAATGCTCACACGGTGAGTCCAGCCCCTGCCTGTTGCATGGGAGAGAGAGCAGTTGCTGTATTAAAGTCTTCTGTGCTCCTAGGAGGAGAGTGGGTGTCCTGGCTGAGCAGTGGCTGGGGAGGGTTATAGGTTATCCCAAGGTAGAGGTGGCACTGGTTTCTACTAGCAAGACCCAGGTTGGGGACAGAGGCGTGGGGGTACTTTGACCAGCCACCTGGCTACAGAAGCCTGAGGCTGATAAGCACTGTGGGTCCCCAGGACTCAGTGAGTTGTAAAGAATGGCTTAGAGATCTAGTTCCTGTGCTTTCTGATCCTTGGAGCTTAGGTATGAAATAGGCCAGAAAGCATGGTGTAAAGTGGAGACTCACGTTTCTTGAGCCCCTAACTGGGTGTCCTGTAATTCTCAAAAACACGTACACATGAAAGAACAAATGGATGGGCATGGTGGCAGACTCTGTTAATTTCAACACTTGAGAGGCAGAGGCAATTATTAGTAAATGTTGCTATGAATGTTTATGGGTTTATGTTTATTTTTCTAATCCCCTACCCTTAGGTTTCTATCGTCCTATGAAACACTTGGGTCATCTGGCAATTTCATGTTTGCCTTTTTGCATTTTCTATTAGTGTATATTCATTGTGTAAAATTACAAGTTTGGACATTTTCATACATGCATATCCTGTGGTTCGATCATATTCACCCATTACCCTCTCTTGTCTCCTCCTCCTCCAGATAATCTACTTCCTCTTCCCAAATAGTCTCTTGTCGGTATTACCATGTCTTGGTTTTTTATGCCTATATGCTGTATATGAGAGAAAATATGATAGTTGTCTGAGTCAGACTTGTTTCACTTAACATGGTGATCTCCCAATCCATCTATTATCCTGCAAATGAAATACTTTGATTCTTCAGAGGCAGAACAGAAACTCCATTGTGTACCTAGGCTGTTTTCTCTGATGGTGTACATTGTGCTCCAGATAGTAGCTGCTTTGAACAGTAGTAAACGTGGATGGGTGAATTACTCCCATGCTGTGCAAAGAGTCCTTCGGGTATACATCCAGGAGTTGTAGAGCAGGATCCTGTAGAGTTCCTATCTGTAGTAGCTGCACTAACTTACAACCTCACCACCCTCACCATTGCTGCCAGCACTCTGTAAACATCTTTCTCCCACCTCATCCACCCTGGAGTTTGCGGCTGTTTTCTTGATGGCTCCTTTGCCTGTGTTTTTATTTATATTTCTTGAGTAACTGGACATTGTTTTGTGTATTGATTTTAGTTTGGGTGTGTATACACATGAGTACAGTGCCTTTGGAGGCCACAATCATTGGTTTCCCTGGAATTTGAGTTGTGTTCTGTTTGGTTGCAGAATCTCAGTGCTGTAAAGCTCCCTCTTTGTACTGCTTTTGCTAGTTTTCCCCTTAATGTACTACTTATGTTTTGTTTGCTTTTGTTATGTTTCCATTTACATTTATTTGATTTAAGACATTTTCTCAAGCTGGGCAATTGCAGCTCACACCTTTAATTGTAGCATTTGGGGAGCAGAGGCAAGCAGATCTCCAAGTTTGAGGCTAGCCTGGTCCATATAACGAGTTCTAAGACAGCCAGGACTACACAAAGAAACCCTGTCTCAAAAACAAACAAACCCAAAAAATACATTTTATTTCCCACTTAATTGTCTTTAGTAATTTATTGTTCAAAACTATAATACACACACATATGTTATTTTTCTCCTTGCTGTGGCAAAATCTCTGGCAAAAGAAACTCTAGAAAGGAAAGGCTTATTTTGGCATAGTTTGGCAGTAGCCTGTCAACTGGTGAGACAAGGTGTCACATGGCATCCGCAGCAGTCAGGAAGGAGAGGGGGAGTTTTGGGGGGGCTAGTGTTCAGCTCACTTTCTCCTTTGTATGCAGTCCAGGATCCTAAGCCCTTGGGATGGTGCTGCTTCAGTTGAGTGTTCTGGAAATGTCCTCGTAGACATCCCTAGTTGTTTGTTTCCAAGGTGATTCTAAATTAAGTCGGTAGTGAAGATTAGCTGTCTTAGTCTCCATGTGTAATTTCTGCAGTTTCTCTTGCTGTTGATTTCCAGTCTTGATCCATTTTTTATCAGAAATATGACATTATTTCAGACTTTTGAACTTGCTACCACTATGTATCTGAGGCCCTCTCTTTTCATATCAATTGATCATGTGACCTTCATATTGTACTATTATTGCCTGGTTTCAATTCTGTTTGCCTGATTTCTTAGCCTTTCATTTTTAATGTCAGTCTCTGGAGCTAAGGTGAGTTACATCAAGCATACTGTTGGTTCTTGTTCAAAGTTAGTCCATCTGTGTGTATGTAGAGTATGCACGTATACATGGTCATACCCATGGAGGCGGATCAGTGTCTGATGCCTGTCACCGTGTACCTTATATGTTGAGAGAGTTTCTCACTGAACCCAAAGCTCACTAATCTGGATAGACTATCTGGCCAGTGAGCTTCAGGGGGTCCTCCAATCTCTGCCCTACTAGTGCAGAACTAGACAAGTGCACATTACTATGCCTGGTTGGTTTTTCTGTTGTTTCTCAAAGGGTTTCTCTGTGTAGCCCTGGAACTCGATTTGTAGACCAGGATGGCCTCAATTCAGAGATCCACCTGCCTCTGCCTCCTGAGTGTGGGGATTGAAGGTTTATGCCACCACACCAGGCTCATGCCTGTTTTTGAATGTGTGTTCTAGGGGTCCAAATTCGGGTTTCCATTCCTTTGTAACAAGCACTGAGCCATCTTCCCAGGCTGTGTATGTAGCTGGGTTGGATTGGTCTTGGCTTGAGCTTCCCTTCTTTCTACCTCATTTCCCAATGTAAATAATCTTAGCCTGATTATTGCTCATCACATTATCTGTGTGCTGTAATCCAAGTCCTGACAACTAGAGGGAAATCACCAGGAGTACATGGAAAAAATTTTTTATTGCTATGCAAGAACATAGCATCATCACAGGTTCCCTCTGCAGATTGGCTGTAATGCTGTCAGTTGGGCCCCAGCTGTTGTGCCTGGAAGTCTTATAGACCAACCATCAGGGCAGAAACCCAATTACATCAAGAAGTTTGCATCAGGTGGCTGCGACAACCTCATCAAGCTATGGAGGTCAGTGAGTTGTGTGGACACCTCTTCTGTTGCTTGTCATTGCTCAGCTACAGTGTACAAGAAGCAAGATCACCTTTCTCCCTGCCAGTAGACAGTCTGTCAGGACTTCCTTTTTAAAACAAACACCTTGCTCTTTTTCTAAGCACTTTGGAGGTATGGTTGAAAGGGCATTTCCTGGAAACCTTAGGGGCAGGTTGATAAGCTAAGTAGAATTCTACTCATTGGTCTCACTGAAGAAAAAATGAAAGGTGACCTTTACCCAAGGTGGAAATGACCAGCCAGCCACTGTATTCCTGCTCTGGTTTCCTCTGCAGGGAAGAGGAGGATGGCCAGTGGAAGGAGGAACAGAAGCTAGAGGCACACAGCGACTGGGTCCGAGACGTTGCCTGGGCCCCCTCCATCGGCTTGCCCACCAGCACCATTGCCAGTTGCTCTCAGGTCAGCCCCATCCCTTTTTCACCCAGTTACTTCCTTCCAGTCTGCCCAGAGGGAAAGGTGGGTAGTAGGCACCTTTAGACTTGGACAGAGAACAGAAGGACCCTGTAGGGCCAGTGTACAGTGAGATGAGCCCGATGTGGCTTGAGAATGAGAATAGCTTTGGTCCCTCCTGACCCTCATGTAGGAGGAAATGGAGGTGCCTTGGGTCCATGTACTAGTCATCCTTCCCTTATTTCCTGTCATCACTGGGATGAGAAATAGGCAAGAACTTCAGGTCCATTAGTGTTTTTATTGGACATTCTTGTTTGTTCATTTGTAAGATAACTGTCCCTGTTCACATAAGAGACACTAGTCAGCCAGGAAGAAAAACAGACTATTTATAGCAATACCCTGGATTCATCCCTGAAACCACAGAATCCAGTCCCCTAGTGAGATGTGTTCAGGGTGAAAGGATCAGAAGCAGAACATTGGAACAGACTCTTTAGTGTGGCTTCTCTGCTGGTACAGATAACTCCCCCTGGGGAGAATGCTTGTACCCCACCATCTCCTGATGCGTCTCTTTCCCTAGGATGGTCGAGTGTTTATTTGGACCTGCGACGATGCCTCAGGCAATATGTGGTCACCTAAACTCCTACACAAGTTCAATGATGTTGTGTGGCATGTGAGCTGGTCCATTACAGCAAACATCTTGGCGGTGTCAGGTGGAGACAATAAGGTATACCCCATTGGGGGGCAGCATATAGGCCCTAGTGGTTTTCACTTGCTGGCATGTATGGTAAATGGTTCCATCATAAAGGTAGATCTGAATCATAGCTCAGGTGCTTCAACCCTCTGAGGTTGACACAGAAAAGGACTTGGTTGCATAGCTGCAGTGTAGCCTGACCACTGCAAGGGGAGCCTAGGGCTCTTTCCTAAGCATCAGCATACTTCTCAGGACTCTCTCCACCTCCTACTTCTGACAGAGCCAAGTAACCACTGGAAAGACCAACCAAGGGCAGAAAGGGAGACTAGGGAATACCTCTGTGTTTTCTGGAACTGGTAAAATAGACTTGAAGTGCTGTGTGACTGTGAGGCTGATCTTCAGAATTTTTCAGCTTGTAAAATAAACTCTGTGCCCGTTAACTAGCTTCCTTCACTACCCAGTCTACTTTATGTCCCTTTGTGGCTAGCTTATCTCATTTAGCATAATGGCTTTCCTTTTTAAAGCTAGACATCTTTAGACATTGTTCATTGCTAAGAGACAAGTACAAACATTTCTTAACCCTGTACACGTAGCCTTTTCTGTTCTGCAACTCCAGAACAGACTTGCAGGCCCCATCTCAAAGGATAGCCATCCTTCTTTATTTCTTTGTACCAGAGTCAGGACCTGATATTAATTGGCATTCCTGAAGTTTGCCTTCTCAGGCCATTCCTCACCCTATATATGCAATAAGGATTCTGCTTCTGTAGCAGGTACAGGTGAGCTACACAAGGCATATGCCCTTCTGAGGAGCCACAGGGCAGTGTTGTTAGAGGATAGCTACCCAGTTTCTTTCCAGGGATAGGCCTTTTCAGCTATTTGCTCTACAGTGGTCCCTCATAATAGTGTCCTGTCTAACTTGTGCTGTTACACTTGGTGACACAGATGGCCCAACCTGGCCTGCTCTTGGCCTCATACTTCCTCTCTCACTGTCACTCTAGTTAGAGGGTGTTCCCTATGGAACAAGGATCAGTCCTTTCCCTGCATTTTGAGAAGTGTAGCGGGTAGCAGGAATTGAAGGCTTTTTTCCTTGGCCTGTGTTTGCATTGAGGATGTGGCTGAAGAGCAGCAGAACAGGCACAGACCTGTGACTTTTGTGTGCTAACTTGCAGGTGACCCTGTGGAAAGAGTTGGTGGGTGGACAGTAGGTGAGCATCAGTGATGTCAACAAGGGCCAGGGTTCTGTGTCAGCCTCCATCACAGAGGGCCAACAGAACGAGCAGTGACGACACAGGCAGCCTGGCCTTCCTGTTACCTGTTCTGGAAGAAGAGTCCCAGTGCTACCAAGATTCCACACCCAGGAGTGCCCACACATGCAACCCTGGGTGTTCACCTGCCTTACTGGGATTCCATGTGTTTAGTAATTTAATGTCCAGCTGAAAGTATTCATGTAAGGAACAAATGACTATTATTTTTAAATATTTTTGGCCATTTTTAACTATCTTTTGGTTCAGACTGTTTCCGAGCTAATAAAATCATATTGCATAGAAACTTTACTGTCATCCCACACAATGAGTGCATCTACCGAAATTGTGCTACTGTAAACATCTGTGTAAACATTGTGCTACTGTAAACACCCATGTTCCAGGCCCCATCCAATATGAAAACAGGAGCTCCACCTGCAAGGGAGCAATAGCCCCTACTCCATGGGACGGAATTGATGACTTCTGCCCTAGACAATGAGATGCTAACACATGCATACAGGTGATCAACCAGATGCCAGGCAAGTAATGTTAGCCCAGCCTGGGCATTCTAACACAATGCTATGGGAAGCCAAAGTTCTGATGCTAACTGACCTTGAACCATGTACCTCCTCCAAGCAGAGGTCTTGGAACCTTCACCTGAACTAGCAGTCACAAAAGCAGCTGCCACCTACTGAAGCCTGCTGTTTTAGTAGACCTTCACACTGTATCTCAGATAGGTATTTGGCAGAAGAGATAGAGGACTTACCTACTTGGTAAGGAGAAAGTGAGGATTAGAGTTCTAGCCTACTTCACCCCAAACTTGGTCTTACCTGCTACAGAACCAGAGAGAGGGGTATTGTTATTTCTCAGCCACAACATAAGTACATAGACTCACACCAAACCTTCGGGTAGATACCAAGGTAGTCGCCTCAGGAGAACCCCAAATGCCGTTGTGCTCACTCCATTTATCTCTTGCTTTTCATAAACTAGGCTTCTTGTTTTGCTGTAACATGTTAAAAGCTGAACTGAAATGAGATGCCAGGACCTTCCCACGGTCTCCCAAGTCACTCCACAGAACCCAAGCCCTCCAGAAATTACATGAAAACCACAACTTCCTTTCTTCCATGATGTGCATGAGAAAAAGGCGGCTGGAAGGACCTTTCTTCTGCTGCTCAGCTTGGAGAGAATGCATGCAAGTCTGTCAACCTAAGGACAAGCCTGGCTTCCTATGCTACTTGCTGTTTTCAACAGAGTGATATGATGCATCACACAGCAATAAGGGACTCTGTGTAGTTATGCCTCTCAGGACCAGGTGAAGCGGTATGGAGCTATAGTAAATGAAATGACTCTAAGAGCTCAGGACTGGAAGGGTAGTTCCATCTCTGGAGTCCACACAGGAGAGTAGTCAGTGGAACAACACACTACTACTACACTGGGGAAAGTTCTAAGAAAGATGATAGGCATGGTGGGCATACTTGTAATGCCAGCACTTGGGAGGCAGAGGCAGGAGGACAGCCACAAATTCAAGACCAGCCTTGTCTATAGTAATGATTTCTACATATTGCTATCCTGTCTCAAACACCATACCAGTACACCTGCAATTAACTTTAAATTTTGCTTTTGTCTTGAGACAGGGTCTATGTAGTTCTGACTATCCTTGAGTTGAATAAACATGTAGACAAGGATGGCCTTGAATTTATGAGCCTTCCTCGGCCTGGTGAGTGCTGGGATTAAAGGCATGTACCATCACATCCACTTTAGGTTTGTTCTTGAACAAACTGCCTTTAAAAAAAAAAGCCAAAGCTGCCTGACAAAAGCCAAAGTAATCTACAGTATGAAAAAGCCTAACATTCTTTAGAGCAGTGGTTCTAAACCTTCATGCTGCAACCCTTTAATACCCTCATGTTGTGACCCCCAACCATAAAATGATTTTATAGCTACTTCATAACTAATTTTGCTACTGTTATGAATCACAAATATCTGATATGAAACTCACACAACTCCTTCCCCGCAAGGGATCATTACCTACAGGTTGAAAATATAAAGAAATGCAGCCTCAAATCCCAGAATGTCCTGCTTCCAGATGTAAGGCATGGTGTACAAAAAGGAGGACAATATGGCTCCACTAACAGTGGTAAATACACGTGCCTGGCCTTGGCTCAGTGGTAAAATGCTTCTCTAGCATTTGTGAGGACTTGGGGTCCATACTCGGACACAGGAAAAAGGTGGGTGGAGTGTACATAGGCAGGACTGAATGAGTTCCACGCTAGCCTGGAATACAGAAAGCAATACTATTTTTAAAAAAATTAGACCACAGAATTAGCAACTAAGGACTTTAAAAATAGCTATTATATTTTCAAGGATGTAAAAGAAAGTGAGCATACTGAGAAAAATACTTAAACTCAGCAAGTGGGATTTCTAGAATATACCCTGGTTGGGAGTACACAGATTAGACAATACAGTTAGAAAGATGTATGAATTTTAACTTATCAGAAGGAACCAAACAAGTACAAGAAAAGGAGATTGAGAATCAACGATGTGGCCTGTGGGGAAATAACCACATGGTCTAGCCTAGGTGTAGCTGGAGAGGAGGCACGGAGAGGAGAAGAAAAGTACAGGGGTGAATATTTTTCCATACTTACAATTAAAACCCTAATGCTCCACAACAATTGGGTACATTCAGAGTGTTACAGCAGCAGTTAGAGACGTACTATATTCACAAGCACACATAAAAGAACAGCCGACTTTCCATCAGAAATCATACAAAGCAAAAAATATCTGATTAAAGAAAACAAATTCCATATCTGTTAAAAAAAATCCTTAAAGATGTTAGCTTTCTGATACTATAATAAATGCCCTAAATAACCAGAGAATTACTTTAGCTCACAGTTTTCTGAGTCCATGTTTCATCCGTTCCTTTAGTGAACATTCAAGATATCAATGTTCTAATTTGGTATGGTTACAGGCACTTACCTGTAATCCCAGCATTCAGGAGACAGAGGTAGAAGGATCAAGGGTCCAAGCCATTTCATAGTAATTTCAAGGCCAGTGAGATACTGTCTTAATAATAGAGAGAACCTACTTAAAAACCTGGGAAGATGGAGACAGGAGTGTCCTAAGGACATGTTAAGCAGCCAATCTAGCCAAACTGGCAAACTATAGGTTCAGTGTCAAAAATAAGGTGAAGGGCTAGAGAGAGAGGGCTAAGAGCACACACTGCTCTTGCAGAGGACCAGCGTTCTCTTCCCAAGCACCAACATCAGACAGCTCCTAACTCCTGTAACTCCAACACCAGGGAATTTAACACCCTCTTCTGGCCTCCATAGCACACAAGTGCACAAAACCATACACAGACATACATGCATACACATAATAAAAGATAAAACTGTGAGGAGGGAGCAAATAAGGGAAGCATTTGATGTCTCTAGTCTGTGTACATACCTGCACATACCTATATACACTCAAAAATAGCAAGCCATGTAGCTGGGTACAGTGACACACATCAATAATTACAGCTGCTCACAACGAGGCCTTGGAAGGATCAGTTGAGTTCAGCAGTTCAAGTCAGCCTGAAAACAACAGCAAGAAGTGGTCCCTGTCTCCCAAACAAGGAGGAAGAGGGGGAGAAGAAAAGGAAGGAAGGAGGAAGAAGTGGTCCCTGTCTCCCCACCCAAAACAAGGAGGAAGAGGGAGGAGAAGAAAATGAAGGAAGGAGGAAGAAGAGAAGAAAACATTCAACAGCAGCAGCACATGCTAGAATCCCAACTAAGGCAGGAAGACAGCCAGACTATGTAATGAGGCCGATCTCTAAATGAGTAAGGCCAGACTTCATTAGCTCCACCTTAAACACAAAGGGAAGAAATAATAAAAATACTGAAAACAGGTATTGGATGACAACCAAAAGGCATCAAGTATCTGCCTCTGTCAAACAGAACAGGCTTTAGATGGAGACACGCCATCAGAGACACCAGAACAGGACAAAGGGTCAATCTGGGAAGACTAACAATCCAAGATGTGACTGCACAAACAGGAATTTCCAGTCCCTGCAAAGAAACCACCTACTATTTTAGTCTGACATCTCAATCTCATTCAGTAACAGAACAAAGAGATCTCAGAACATTTACAGAACATAGGAACCATCCTATCCCAGTCTACCCAGTAGTTATTTGCTCCTATAATACTCATAAAACAACTTATGGACATTAAACCCTCAACATATACAAAAATTAAACTTAGCAGGTTAGGGTTGGATCTCCCATGTATGTGTCTGTGTTTCAACTATGTAGCCATGAATACAAGGCCAAAAAAGGGCATTTGGATCCCCTGGAGTTGGAGTCACAGTGGTTTCCAGCCATGCAATGTGGATACCGGGAACTGAATTCAGGTCCTCTGTAAGAGCACTACTAACTCTTAACCAAGAGCCATCTCTCCAGCCTAGTATTTTTCCTTTTAAAAGTACCCATTTTTCTGGGCTGGCAAGATGGATCAGCAGGTTTAGGCATCGCTGACAAATCTTAGAACCTGAGTTTGATTTCTGGGTTTCACATCTGTGGAAGGAGAACTGACTCTCATAAGATGTAATTCCCATGTGCTGTATGCCCATACACATAAACACACAAGCTGCATTTTTAAATTTTGCACTTCTAATCTTAGTGCTGAGGGAAGGAAGCCTCAGAACAATATACCTGATAGTTTCAAAACTGGTCCCCAGGCAGAGATTTCTTTATAGTTAAAAGATTTTGCCACAAAAGCTTGAGAATCCCAGCATTTCCATAAAATCTGGGGAGTCGTGGCAGCACCACACCTGAAATCCTAACACAAGATGTGGGGCCAGAAGACCCCAGAGAAGCTGACCAGCAAGACAGACTGAATCGGTGAGAAAAACTGCCTCAGTAAATAAACTAGAGAGCAATTGAAGAAGACACCTATTGCTAACCTATGACCTCCACCATTGTATACACACACACACACACACACATATACACACATTTCACACACATGTTTGATTTTGGGTCTGAGAAGGAAATGCACACAATGTACTTGAAGGATCTCAGTGGAAAAGAACGTTATTCAAAACTGGGATCACTTCAAAAGCATCCAGAGTCTATTAAAAAAGCACTGGGCAGAATGGATAAGGTGAAAAGCCACCATGTACATTAACTGGTGAGCTCATATTAAGAAAAGCATGGCCGGGCGTGGTGGCGCACGCCTTTAATCCCAGCNAAAAGAAATAAAAAAAAAAAAAAAAGAAAACTCCAAATTGTTAGAGACATTTATATGCATTTGTTGGTTTCTAATAATCACATGGTCCAGCATCTCAGCTATAGTGTACTTACATATAATAAATAAATAAAAAAAAAAAAAAAAAAAAAAAAAGAAAAGCATGAGTCAATCCTAACTTTGAAAATTAGTAAGGAAATAGAAACTCATGTAGTGATCTCTTGCCTTCCCTGTGCAAATGGCATACCCAGATAATAATTACAAATGCACTCAGAAGGCAGTAACTACTTATGACTTCAGACTAGGCAGTCACCTGTGGTAATTACAACAATTCAGTGCAAGGTCTTGGAGAACTTGAATAATGTTGACACCTCTAAAGCCCATAGGTAAATCTTGTTCTATCATTTAAGCTTCCACAGGTATCTGCACCCACAAGCAACACACCAACACCTACATAATTAAAAATAATGGTCAGGCAGTGGTGGCACACACCTTTAATCCCAGCACTTGGGAAGCAGAGGCAGGTGGATTTCTGAGTTCGAGGCCAGCCTGGTCTACAGAGTGAGTCCCAGGACAGCTAGGGCTACACAGAGAAACCCTGTTTCGAAAAACCAAAAAAATCTAAGAAGGAAAAAATCTTTTTTATAACAAAACAATTACTGAGGACGTTTGTAGAACTAGTTTCCAGGGCTACGCTGAAGACCTTTAGTATCAGGTCTAAGGATGAAACTTGAGAATCCTATGCTTAAGAACTCTCCCAAATGTCAGAGTGCTTTATAGTCCACTCAGTAGCAATTTGAAGCCAGGGCCCTGCAGGCCTAACCTAGTACTGAGACCCTGGTGCTAGATAACCGGCAACTCAGAATGTTTATCAGTGCCTAGCGAGCACTAGGAGACCTGGAAAGGAAAGGACCAGATTTGTGAGAATGGCAAGGTGGGATCCCAGCACAATAGACTTGAGCAGTGTCAGGCTCTGGGTCACCATTAGGCTGAGGGCAAACACTGTTGAATAGATAATAAAGACAGAAGGGCTGGGGCTACAGTTCTAAGATGGGAGAAGGGCAGGAAAGCCAGTGGGATATGCTGGGCTTTGAAAGGAGACCAAAGAGTGCCAGCAGGATCCTTCAACAGCACTGCAGGCACAGAAGTCTGGACACTATTGAGAGCAGGCTCAGAACAAAATACCCACTGGATTTAAACACTGTAAAAGAGTTCAGTAACTGGATTGAATCATTTAAGGTAGAAATATTCACCCTAAATCTGGGCCACACCTTCTGAGCAGCCCATATAAAAAGGACACAGAAGGAAGCTTCTGCTTTGTGCCTGCCTGCCCTCACTCTCACTGTCCAGTTCATCTATCCCTGGGCTAAAGCATTGCTCACTGGGGTTAAATCTACTTCTGGATTCAAATGTAGATTAAAGGCCAGCTGACATCCCACTTCATGACTGAACAACTAATGGATTCTTGGCCCTTTTGTCAGGAAACACCCATTGTTGGCCTATAAATCTAATAAATTCCTCTTAATATATGTATATTCATTCTGTCGGTTGTTTCTCTAGAGAACCCTAATAAAACAAACATACATTGAAATTTCGTCCACCTGTTTTGGTCTTGACTTTGTTGAAAATGGGGTGTTATCCTTTCTACAGCCACGTAATCTCTCCCAAGCTCTTCTTCCACAGCTACGGGCAGGTCGTTTAGATATTTTCTGGTGCCTTTTCCCTCCATTCTTCCATCACCAGACCACCCTCCCTGCTAACCTTTACTCTGGATCACAAGGTATGTGACCAGAGAGTTCCAGCTGTCTCTAGATAGTTAGCAACCTGTGTTTGTTCATTTGTGGTCTTATCTAAGATCAACACCAGCACCTCCTGCCTCCAAAGGCTTCCAGCAGCTGAGTGGACAAGCCTCATATCTCGGCGGATACCTGGTCACCACGCACAGGCTTTCTGTCCTCACAGACTGGAGGACCGCAGTGTTTCCACAACACCTCACCTTTAGACCCCTGGGCCCCGGGGCCAAATGGTTTCTAAGTTCTGGTGGGTGACAGGCCTATGAAGGTACCTAGTAATATAGTTATGTTGGGATTTCAGCTACCTCTACCAGATGGTCTTTCTCCTCACAGGAGTTGCAACCCAGCCCACACCTCACCTGCACCAAGAGTTTCCACAAGAACCACTCTCCTCCAAACTTCACAGCGGGTGAGAATATCATGGGGCTCTGAATCATTTGTCCTGTTGGCAACAGCCCCTAACTGGACATCCAGAGTAGCCTGCCACTGCAATGTCACCAACACCATGGCAGCAGGGACAGGTCAGAAAACAGTGCTTCAGGAGCCAGGAGCCTACACTGCCCCAGAAAGACATCTATAGGTCCTTGAGCCATCCTATTTTTTTGTTTTGGTTTTGAAACGGGGTTTCTCTGTTAGCCTAAGCTGTCCTGGACCTCATTCAGTAGACCAGGCTGGCCTCACACTCAAGATATCTGCCCGCCTCTGCCACTGCCCTACCCTATTTTTCTTAAGAGCATCACAGGAAGGTACCCAAAGGACCGTCCCCTGTCAAAGCTAGATTGCAGGACTCCTATACCAGGTCTATCTCATCTGCATCTCCACAATGGGCATTCCTTATGCTAGAGCCTTGGTACCTGCCAGAGAACAGAGAGGCAAAGCTGCCAGGGTAACACACACCAGAATGGGCTTGGGGTATGGCTCAGTGAAAACTGCCTACCAAATACAAGGCCCTGGGGACTATGCCCAACAGTGCAAAACAAAATCAACCAGTAAGACCAAGCAAGACACAGACAAGCAATAAGGTGTAACCACCAGGTGCACATTTCCTGACACTTGCTCCTAGGGATGGCAGCTCTTTTTCAGCAACCCCCAGAAGCAGGTTTCTATGTGATCTGTGTATGGAAGCAACAACCACCTCGGTGGCAAGACAAAATTGGAAAAATCTTCGAGTTCTCTCAGTGGCAACATCATCTCACATGGAAGGAGACAAGCCAAGGTTATACCACAACTAAGCAAGACTTCAGAGCTCACCTGCCAATCTACCACCAGGGCCAAGCCCACATGGGGACCATGGAGAAATCAGGAGCAGGTGCCCCACCCAAGCCAACTGTCCTGGCTTTGGCACCTGTCCTCCACTGTTTGCTCTTCAACAGTGAGGGGGAAAAAGTACTTAGTTCCCAAGGCATGCAATACTGCCCACACAAACTACACAGCCTCAAGAGATGAGGCTACCGGATGTGAACAAACACAAGGCTTCCTATATAAGGAGCAGCCAGCCAGCAGACACCACATCCCCAGGCATTACAGGTAAGCTCTCTTTGCTGTCTGTCTGTATATGTGTATATGTATGTGTATGCATGAACATGCAAGCTCACCGGGGTCTAAATTATTCATCACTGGCCACTCATTTACCTTCTAAGTGTCAGTGAGCTCACTGGTCAGCCTAATTTGTCATCAGGCTCCTGAGGGCTCAGGACAAGTGACACTGAAATGGACAGCCCTCCATCATGTCAGGCTCTGCCTGCCTCCATGGTTTGAAAAGGCAGAGGTCAGCCTTCAGCTCCCACCCTTATAAGATGGCAACAAGAGAGCCTTGCTTCATCCAGCAATCCTAGCCTTGCTTCTAGAAACTTGCTGGATTCTAACCTGAGCAAATTCTAAGGCACATAACATGGAGATGACCCTCTCCCCCAGGTCATCTGTCCTCACCACCAAGACCATGCTGTCTTCAGGCACCATCTGCAGTTTGCTGCTACTCAGCATGCTCTGGATGGACATGGCCATGGCAGGCTCCAGCTTCCTGAGCCCAGAGCACCAGAAAGCCCAGGTCAGTCTGTCTCCCCAAGCCCGACATCTACCCCAATGTGTGTGTGTGTGTGGGGGGGGGGGTAATGTGAGACTGAGTGAGAGAAAAAGAACACCCTGTTTTCCTTTCCAGCAGAGAAAGGAATCCAAGAAGCCACCAGCTAAACTGCAGCCCCGAGCTCTGGAAGGCTGGCTCCACCCAGAGGACAGAGGACAAGCAGAAGAGACAGAGGAGGAGCTGGAGATCAGGGTTGGTACCCAGCATGTTCTTGTAACAGTAAAGGGGTTGGGGTGTGGAGGGTAAGCCACATGCTGGCTTTTCCGACTACTCGAGGACCAACAGCTCCACAAGGGGCTCAGGGTCTCCATCCCAAGAGGTAACTGTTTCAAGGGTAGCAAGGGAGCAGCAGCCATGCGCAGCAAACACAAGATGAGCAGATTTCGAGGGGTAACAAGGAGCCAGGAAGCACTGATGGATACAGAAACAGAAGAAAGCTAGTTTGTCCCAGGGCCTCTCAGGCCTGCCCTGGTGATGGAGAGGTAGGAGGGCTGCTAGAGCAGGCTAGACTGCCCAGCCTACCTGTGGCCTAACGGAGCTGGGCTTGCTCTGAAAAACCTTAGATGGGCTAAGGAAAAACACAAACAGCTTTGGATTGGGAGAAGGGACTAAAGGGACCATAGGTGCCTCTCAGCAGCTCATCTAGGGCTCCCCTGGGAAATGGAAGCGGCACCTGACAGTGCCAGTCCCTATACTCTGTGTCTGCATGCAACAACTTCATCTTCAAACACGGCAACCATGATAAGCTGGGAAGCAGGAGGCGCGAGCTAGGGTTTCACAATCGCTAAGCAGGTGCTCTGCCAGGGGCCACACCCCAGCCTGTTCTACCTTTATCATGGACCACTTCTCTATACAAGACCCCATGAGCTAAGTAAGCTGACATCACTTGTTGAATTTTGTAGATAAGAAACACAGTTGAAAGATCAACTCCCTTGGCCAAGGCCATCAGGTCAGGGTTTGCTACACTCCTTCCCCCACCTTCCTCTCTGGTCAAGGACAAATGCCAAGATCACTAAACACCTGCTCTCTGACCCTCTCAAAGTTTCCTTCACTAACACAGCAGGGACACAGTCTTATGAGACAACCCAGGACCACACTGGGCAGGTAGCCCCCCAGCCTCAAGAGAGCTGTACTTAGTTCTCATAGGGAAGAGGTCTCAGCGCATGCTCACACACAGCTGGGGTTAACAGCATTTCCTAGTTTCTGTGATACTCAACAGGAACCAAACATGTGGCCTGCATAGTGAGTACCGGGCACATGGCAGATGTGCAGGGCTGTAGCACACTGGGCACAGAATGTGACCCTGCTTACCTTACCCTCCCACCTGAGGCTCCACCTCTTTCCCAAGTTTTTTTCCCCCAAAATGAGGTCTAGAGGCAGAATGCCAACCACCTGTACCCACTAAACATATGGGCCCTCAATCAAGGAAAAGGGGACTTTTCCATGTTGTATAAGAACCTCGAACTTTGCCACTTCTGGCAGTTAGCTTGCCCTGACAATGGAGTGTGAGAAGAAAAATTAATGCCGGGTAGTGGTGGCACATGCCTGTAATCCCAGCACTTGGGAGGCAGAGGCAGGCGGATTTCTGAGTTCGAGGCCAGCCTGGTCTACAGCGTGAGTTCCAGGACTGCACAGAGAAAAACTGTCTCGAAGAAAAAAAAAAAAAAAAAAAAGAAAGAAAGAAAGAAAGAAAGAAAGAAAGAAAGAAAGAAAGAAAGAAAGAAAGAAAGAAAGAAAGAAAAGGAAAAATTAGCATTTGCTAAGGAAAGTTAGAAGGGCCCCCCTAGGTCCATGAAAAAAGGCATAGCGCAAGTACACACATCCATACCACTACCTACTCAGATTTCCTGGAGGCCAAAACAATCTACAGAGGAACAGGCTACCATCTGCTGTAGAAGCCTAGTCCATCTGGTGCCTAGCAGCCTGACAGACAGTGCCCATGCTAACCAAGGACTTGGGGCTGGGCAGAATTCAGGAAGATCCTACTTTCTACATCCTTGGCTATCACCTGTTTGTGACCAGGGAGTCACACAGTCTCTCTGAGGACAGGGAAGAGTACTAAACCAGTTAGCACACCCTCCTGGCTCTAAGATTCACATTCACAAATCAAGATACCCAGACGGCTAACATGACATGGCCTCCCTGGGGAGACTGGGGCATTTGGAGCAGGGCAGACAGGTTGAGGCCTAAGGCCCTCCCAACCCTACTTTCTAGTTCAATGCCCCCTTCGACGTTGGCATCAAGCTGTCAGGAGCTCAGTACCAGCAGCATGGCCGGGCCCTAGGGAAGTTTCTTCAGGATATCCTCTGGGAAGAGGTCAAAGGTGAGTCAATCCAAACTAACCTATTTTATGACTGATACAAATTTTCTCCCCTAACTCCACACTTGAGGCTCTAATCTTCCTGACTGCCTGTAGGGAAGGGTGCTGAGCTGGGTGTGTAGCAACCTATGAGAGCTGGATCACCAGGTCCATCTTCATGGAGATGCCTATTTCTAGCATTTCAAATTACCTGGCTTTAAGGCATCTTTACAGTATAATTTCACTATGGGAATCCGTGCCACGGTAGCACTGAAAACGCCAGCAGACACATAAGGATCTTGGGGTTTTCTGTGTAGTGCTGGGATGAAGACCAAAGCCGCATGCATTCTGAACAAGCACACTAGCACTGAGCTGCACCCCTGGTCTTCAGTACACTCTGACTTTGTGAAAAGGATACCCAAGCTTTTTCATGATGGAGAAATCAAAGAGCTCAAGAACAAGTTGCATTCTTTCCCTAAGCACTTCCTCACAAATATGGCAATCACACATACGTCAAGATTCAGATCAGAAAGCAAGACTTGGGGACACAAGGACATTCATCCAAGAGCACACTCAAATGCCATCTTCCAAATCCGAGGCCAGTTAACACCCATCCCACCCCCCAGTCACGGCACGCTAGCCTCCAGCATTCCATGGTAAGGAAAGTCACTTTTGATGACATGCAAGATCGTACTAGAAGACTGACTTGATCTCTTGTTTTTCAGAGACGCCAGCTGACAAGTAACTAAGGACAGGCCTGGCCCCTGTGCTTTCCTTCCCCTGAGCAAGAACTCACATCCGGCCTCAGCCTCCTCGGCAATGCCCAGCACTCTCCTACCGCCTTAAGAATAAAAGTTCAGCTGTATACCAAATGTTCAAAATGAGAATTTATTTCATCTATACGGTAAAGTTCACATTTTACTTAAAAATTATTGGAACAATGAAATGAAACAATGCTATAAGTCTATGACCCATGAGAAGAGGGGGAAAGAAGCCTCAGGAAGGCAGTGAGTATGCTTGAAAACCTTGCTCATCCCAGCAGAACAGCAGGAGCTCCGACTCTATGACAGACACAAGGTTCTAAAGGTAGCTAGAGGCCACACACACAGTTCACCACACAGCAGAGCTTTCTGAGGATTTAGAGCTACTCTAGGAACTTCCAAAAAGCCAGAACTGTCTGGGGTGATCAGAATGGGTGCCTGGCAATGGCTCTTAACCATACCCACAGGGCTGAGTAACCACATTCTCTACCCAACAACTCCTGGAGAAGGCTGACAAAACACATGTTCCATGTGCTCAAGGTCGGCCACTGCCTAAACCCAGAAAGATGCCCCAAAACGTTTCCCAAGTCCCAGTGCACAGCTCATGAGCCTTTATCCCCAAATCTCACAGCTTTAACTCCAGTTGTGACACTAAATGTCTCACACATTAGTGCAAATCTTTAGAACATGTCCCAAAGTCCAGTGACATTAGATGGGACCCATAACTAAAGGAAGATCCCAGAGATAAGCTCTCCAAATCCCTGTTGAGTGAGCACTTAGGATAAGTTGCCCACCTATGGCAACACTGCTGCAGTAGAAGCCACAGACCTCCTAAGGGAAGCTTTGACCACACAGAGTCCAAGGCATGAGATGAGCAAAGCACAGTTGGCAGGCACTCGGAACACCCCACTGCTTAGGAGTCACAGTGCTCCTTGCCATTACTATCTGGGAATTCCTTGTAAATGATGGCTCAGACCCACTCCAGCCCTCCTCCAAAGAACCCTTTAACAAAGCCCCCAGGCTATAACCTGCTTAGAAGTCCCAGGATCCTGTTCAAACAACATAGCACCCAGAGCCAGGTGGCTGTGGGGTCTTTGGCAAGCCTGGAAACCAGACCCACAGATGTATACTGTGCTTAGTATCTGTCAACAAGCTATAATCCTCTGAGAAGGACTTCAACTGAGAAGATGCCTCCATCAGATTTCTTGTAAATAAGTCTGTGGGCATTTTCTTGGTTAATGATTGATGTGGAAAGGCCAAGCCTAGTGAGCAGTGCTACTCCTAGGCAGGTGGTACTGGGTTACAAGAAAGTGTGCAAAGCAAGCAAGAAGCAAGCCAGTCAACAGTACCTCCAGAGTCTCTGAGCTCCTGTCTCCAGGATCTAGAATTCCTACCTTGGCTTCTCTGAGTGGTAGACTGTAACCTGTGAGCTGAAATAAACCCTTCTCCCTCAAATTGTTTTTGGTCAAGGTGTTGTATCACAGCAGCAGAAAAACTAATGCAGCCAGCTTCTCTCATTCTCCCTCCCCTGTCTTTGCAGCACTTGCTGGTATCAACTAGGTTTATCCCTAAGATACACAACAGCACCAATGCCCTGCTGCCCTTTCTACCAACAGCACCTGTCTAGAATAACACAGGCAGCAAGACTTTTATAACAAATGACCACTGTAACACACTGGAGAGCAGAAATGAAGGAAGAGACTTAGCAAAT